>NC_079443.1:41070646-41150646 GCF_903798145.1 Danio aesculapii
TTGTCTTTTACGTATTAACTGTCAACATTGCTAATAGCATATTGTTTTATTTTCTAGTATGTCATTGTATTTTGCACTGTCTGGAGCCAGCACCTAAGCTTTTCACTCATCATAGCCCACGTGCTGCTGATGATGTGACAATAAAAGTGATTTGATTTATATCGCATCCATGTCTTGTAGATGCCAAAGTGATTAAATAGTGGGTAAGGCTGATATTGTTAATCAGTTTAACAAACAAAAAATGTATTTTTTTTCCACTAACAAATGTTTCAGCCATTTTGAATTGATTGATATGATCAAATCCATGCAAATTTAACTTTCGGAAGCTGCATATAAACAAAGTGTACACATAAAGTCATTTTTTTAAAGGTTTCTTTAGATCTAATATTAAGCTAGGATCAAAACCCAGAAATTTTGAGGCCAATCACACTGTGATGAAGCAGTGTGGTTATCCCCTTCTATTGATATCAATAGATGGGTGAGTATAACTGTGTCTCAGTATTGCCAGGTACAGTATTATCACATTCACAAGAATCGCAAAGAAACAGTGATTCAAAGATCTGTTTTGTTAAGATAACTTTTATTGTACTCTTTGCATTTTTAGAGCATTTTGATCTAATGTTCATGTAAACAATGTGTTAGTTTCACAACAAAAGTGAACAACATTGCTTAAATGATTATTTCTGTTAACAATTTAACAATTTCCTGTAGAATCTATAGTAACTTACTGGCAACAGTTCGGCTGTAACTTACTGTAAATCAGCTACAGCAAAAATACTGTATTTACATGTACAGCACCATTTATCTTGCTGTATATGTATTTACATTATTGTATCTACTGTACTAACTGTAAAGTATACAGTTATTTTCACAATACAACTTTAAAGTACAGTAACATACTGCAAAACTGTCCTACAGTAAAACTGTTCATATTTCAGTTAAATACTTTGCAATTTACAAACGTTGTTCACAGTGTAGAAAATAAGTTCTAAAACATGTTTTTAATAAAGAAAAGACAGTAAAATCACTATGCAATTCCTAACTGCTGGAATCACTACAGCTATTGTGTTAGTACACAAATATAATCATACGCTTCAATTGCACATCAGGAGTTTCAGTTTGTGGGCGTTAAATCATGTTTTTTTACACAGTAATGTTAGCAATAATAGATCTCCATACAGCAGTATTTACTTGTGGTGGGCTTCCTGTCATGAGTAGATGTGCAAAAACTGTGCAATATGTAAAATGCAATAAGCAATAACACAATATAAGCTGCAGTTTAATTTTGAATGGTGACACCCACAGACATCGTCTCCAAATATATTGGATTCACATATGCCAAATGAACAGCGATAACTGGGGAAATGCGCCAGCTGTTACTGTATTTTAAATTTGTTTGTAAATTTTGAATAGTAGATATTGAATAGTAGATATTCAGTCAGTCCAGTTTAAAGCAGAAGCTTGTCTTTTGCAATCTCACTGTTGACCTGCGGTTCTCCTAAATCTGTGTATGTTTAATATATAATATATATCAGTGGTGTAGTCGGGGCTATACGCACATATACTCCGTATGCCTACTTTTTTCCACTAGCTGTTTGGGTATTACGACATCTGAGGATCAATAATTGCGTATACCCTTGGTATACCCCCTTGTTTTGTTGATTAGACTTCCTCTTTAACTGTATACAATTTTTTTATTTTTTTACTCTAATCCTAATTTGTTGCAATTGGTGCATTTTTGTTTAAATTTTGCACCATGTCCCGCCCCCTGACGACCACAGAAGCTGTGAGAAAATTTTGTGGGTTTTTCGAAGTTAACCGAATGATGTCTCGCTGAAACGTTCTGATAAAATTATAAAACAGCATGGGCGGGTTGGGTGGGTAATAGTACACCACCTTTTTTTTAGGACTACACCACTGATATATATACATAAATTATATTTATATTGTTTTGTTAATAAATAAAGGTTTTAAATTAGCATTTTATGTAGACTTGTCATGCTTGGGTTCACTTCAGGAAGGCACAGGATCGCAGGAATATAATTTTCGTAGATTTATTGATAAACACTCAAACGGAAGGACATAGGTGACTCAGGAATGACATGGGTGAAAACAAGCATCAACGTAGAGAATACCGGACAATGACTAAACTAAACTAAGGGGTATAAATACACAAGAACATGATGACAATAATTACTGTACACACAGGGGATGAACACAGGTGAAACTCATGAGACTTGTGACTGGTGGCGGGAAAACAGAACAAAGGAGCAAATGGGGAAAGTCACATGATGAAAACACTAAACCTCACAAGACAAACATTTCAGGGAAAATGACAGTCAAAAATTAACCAGAGAAAGAGGTGGGCCCGAAGTGAAAGAGGTTGAGAACCCCTGATTTAATGTATCTCACCTGTAGTAATGTATCTTTACTGTGTTAAACATTAAAAGTACAGGTTTCTCCAGACAAAAGCAAAACAAACAGAAATAAATCTCACATATCTATAGAAATTTCAGAAGAGACCTTCCTAGTAGGGATGTCCAGATCCGAAAACGTGATCGGAAATCGGGTCTGATCACGCGGTTTTAGACTCGATCAGAATCGGACGTTATATATATATATATATATATATATATATATATATATATATATATATATATATATATATATATATATCTGACTTTACACAGAAATAGCAACACATGCGGCATGACATCACTTTGTTGAGGGGACGCTATTGGTTAAATGATGGCAAAGTAGAACACGGAAGCAGCTTGAAGTGAAAAGCATGAGTATGTCTGAGGTCTAGAGGTATTATAAAGTTGAAGACGACGACATTGCCATAGCTAACTGTGAAATATGTAAACAAGGGATTGTCTGTTGGGTATTTTAAGTTGAGGTGCTGTTTGTTTTTATATTAGAATTTTATATACTTACTGTTGCACTAAAGTCCAAAAGTGAAGAATATATGCCATTTATCACTTCATTGTTCAAGCTGCCTCACAGACGTGCTCTGTTTGTTAACAGAGTTGTTGAATGTTAAAGAAGATGAATTAAATAGAAAATAAGGAGCATCCTGGATCTGTTTCTTCGCTCTTCTTTACTCTTTTTTTAATGTATTATGGAAGTATCGGATCAGGTTTTGGTATCAGTAGATACTCAAAATCAAATGACTTGGACTGAAGGGCAAAAAACGGGATATCCCTACACTTTAGTGTTTCAAACTGTACTATTACTTGTCAAAAGTATACTGGAATTTAATTTAATCCAAATCACATTTGGCATAATAACAAAGTGCTCTAAGCATCTTTAATGTTAAAAATAGATAATTAAACCCAAGACGACAAGTAATCTCACACTTCAGTGCTCAAATACACCAACATATTAAAGTTCCAACTCTACTATCAACATTAATTTCCATTACAGTACTGTATATAACCATATGACCAACTGTATCTATTTGATCTGATTTCCTCTAAAGAACTCTACTACGAGAAACATCAAATTGACACACTAGACACAAGCGTGTGCCCCAAGCAACCAAAACAGCAACCTCTGAGCAATAAAACATTCCTCCGGGTTCATCACTGCTAATGATCACATTTGTAAACGCTAAAATGTGTTACTTTCAATTTTCAGCGAAACTACTGTGGGACTCGCATTAACAACTGTGCGAAGTGTTGACATGTGTAAGTACAGCTATACACCGCGTGAGTAAGTGCTGCATGCGGTGCCTCAGTTAAAGCCTGCAGAACTCATGTCTGCTTTGAAGAGCATTTCGTACACGGGATGAGAGTTCGACTGAGGTCAAAACAACTAAGCAGACAGGCACTGTCATTTCAATATCAGTTCTCAAGAGAAACTCGACAAGTCTCCAGCGCTGTTCAAGCCAATCTGTCAAGATCTGTGACAAAATTCTTGAAAGTGATGCTTCGTTGTGTCTGCATGGGTTCTTGACTTGAACACCCCAGACCACAATGTTCATTCTCAGCCCCCACGATGGCAGATCTACTGTATCATCTCAGCACCTCCTATTCAAACAGTATGCGTTAAGCCCATGTAGGGGAATGTAGGGTGGGCTGTGGAGAAACTCTCCTGGGGTTTGTGTTGCGATAGCACCTGTGCACTTCCAGTATTGTGTGGGTGCTACTGCCATCATCCAGGTGAGATATGACTGTCACATGCTCAGTTCACTGTACGCTTATTTTAACAAACCACTTCCACTCATAAAAAGAGTCTTGAGTCATCCTTGGAAAAAAGCAATTAGGCAAATCGAGAAAGTCATTGCAAAACTACAGTGACTGGCCTTTGAAAACAAAAATAACTCTTACTGGCATGAGGCATGAGTACGTGGTTAAAAATCACAGTTTCACAAAGAAAATTCATCTATTGACAAAAGATGGACAAACTGTTTAGTTATATATGTATTAATACCAATCTATATATAATTAATATAAAAAATAATAATTATACAATACCCTTTATCATTCAAACCTCTAGGTTTTATCCATTTGTCAGCAATTTCCCAGACCCCATGTCCATTACAATGGGCATCACGTGTCAGTCCATGTTTTTGTACTTCCTGAGCATTTCATCTAATTTATCTAATCCAATCTATATGTTGTGGTGCCCGTGTGGTTTATGTTATGTAGTTAAGATTGAATATTAATGCGCTATTCGACATCATGATCCTAGAAGTCCTGTTGCAAACCATTACATGTTGTTGACACCAAATTCTCGCAGCAGAAATTGAGACTCGGCAGACCAGGCAATGTTTTTCCAATCTTCAATTGTCCAATTTTGGTTGAGCCTGTACTAATTGTAGCCTCAGTTTCCTGTTCTTAGCTGACAAGTGTGGCACCTGTTCAGAGATGCTCTTCTGCATAGCTCTGTCGTAATGAGTGGTTATTCGAGTTACTGTTGCCTTTCTATCAGCTCCATCCAATCTGGCCATTCTCCTCTGACCTGTGGCATCAACAAGGCATTTTCACCCACAGAACTGCCACTCACTGGATATTTTCTCTTTTTCTGACCATTCTCTGTAAACCCTAGAGATGGTTGTGCGTGAAAATCCCAGTGGATCAACAGTTTCTGTAATACTCAGACCAGCCAGTCTAGCACCAACAACCATGCTACATTCAAAGTCACTTAAATCACCTTTCTTCTCCATTCTGATGCTCGTTTGAACTGCAGCAGATCGTCTTGACCATGTCTACAAGCCTAAAGGCAGTTGCTGTCATGTGATTGGCTGATTAGAAATTTGCGTTACGAGCAGTTGGACAGGTGTACCTAATAAAGTGGCCAGTGAGTGTATACTCGAAGGGTGTTGAAGTTTTATTATTATAATTTGATTTCATTTATAGGAGCCTCAAGAACTGTGAAGAACATTTTTCAGAAGCTTGGAAAATAATAAGATGTTAAAATGTAACAATATTCAGTCCCTGTATGTATATTTTATAAGTACAGGCCAGTATGTTATTTTTACATAGATAAGTCACGAATGATGATGGAACATTACTTGCCCCAAATCTGAAGTATATTTTCTTTTGAGAAATGTCATGCAGACATAGAAAACATAAAATATTTCATACTTCTTTACAGAAAAAGCCTTCTGAAAAAGGTTCTGAAAGTTGTGAGAATCTTAAAGATGGATGATGACTAAAAAGCACCGGTTGCCAAAATTATATTGGAAGAAAACGACCTTCCTTTTACTTGGCTTGCACTCCAACACAATATTTCACTTTTGCGCGTTTGATTGCTATATTTCACAATGATTTATCCGTAGCTAAACAACAGTTTCAGTCACTGCGTAAATGTGTGTGTGTGTGTGTGTGTGTGAGAATGTCGTGTGCAGGTTCTTCAACAATTAATGTTTGGCTTTGTTTCATCCTTAGCAGCACTAAAGCGTGTGCTGTACAGAGTTGCTGCACTTGAATGCTTATTAGGATGAATAAAGCCTCAGTGTGAATACAGCTCTGACCTTTTACTCTTGCAGAGATATAAGCTGCTGCAGTGTTTTCAACAACACAAGCACTCATTACCCTCTAACCTTTCGGTAACATTCTTGTCAGTTTTAGATCTTTTGCTATGCTTTGCTTTCATCCACTGTCTTATTTTCATTTTAAGAGACCGATATAATTTGAGAAAAGTTATAAGAATGTTGACATTACTCAGACTTGAACAAATTCAACCCCCCTTTTTTCCTTTCATTTACTCATCATCCTCAAGTCAGTTTTTCTGCAGTGGAACACAAAAGCAGCTGCTCTTCACTATACAAATGAAACTGAATAATGACCAATATTGTTGTCAGTTTCGGTGATTAATGACTACATCAGAATGCATTCAGCTCAATTCTGAATTGGAAAATAGATATAAATGTAATACAATGCATAGTTTTTTTAGTAATGGAATGACATTCAAATATAAGTTATATTTATTTTACGTATGCATGTATGTATTTAACTCTTTTTATATTAAAACTTTGATTTCCACTGTAAACAGCATAAAGTTACTTAATAAAATTAGTAAACCACAAGCATAAAAAGTTGAAAAACTTTAAAAAGTGAGTAAATTGGAACTGTTAAGTTGACAACATTCATTCATTCATTAATTTTCCTTTGACTTAGTCCCTTATTTATCATAGGTCTGTAATAAACTAACTCCCTTTACTGTCATAAACATGAGAAATCTAATTCAAAACAAAATGGCACCCACCTTCCTACTTAATCCACAAAATAAACAAAATAAAGATAAACAAATCAAACAGACTCACTTCTCTTTGGGTGAATTGTTACATGTTAATAAGAATATCAATAATAGTAGAAGTTTGACTTCAATAGCCTCAACGCAAATGAGCTACTTAAGCTAAATCAAACCTTTAAAGCTCTGGTAAACAACAGGTCTGGGATGCGTTTGCAAAAACCATCGTTAGCCAACTAAGGTCGCAAGTTCTGTCGTTACAAACATACAGTAGTTCATTGATTTGCCATTTACCAAATCCTCTGGAGCTGTAGTTAGGAGCATAGTTTCTGGCTGTGTTCTATTCCTAGTTATCCCCCATGCTCTATTAATTTAGAACGTTCTAACATTTGAACTTGGAATGATTTTTAAAAAGCATTAAAGTCATCACTCTTAGGTGTAATTTGCTTTCAACATATTTTTACAGTTTAGTTTTAGCGATCTTCATGTTTACAATTGCACTCCCTTCGTAGTGCACTTTGAAAACATTGATGTCATTTTTAACACAGTCATGGCTCATGATGAAAGCTATAACTTAGACAACCTATTATTAAAAAGCGTAATAAACATTACATCTCCAAAGCTTGTAAAAAAAATAAATAAATAAATAAAAAATTATATATATATATATATATATATATATATATATATATATATATATACATCATACGTTAATGCTTTTAATTTATAGTAGGTTATTTATTAAGTATCTGATCTGTATGCGACATGGGCCTGTTGGTTAGAACATTTCTGCATGGTTTGCATGTATCAAATTGTAAATGTAGACTTTTCAAAAAATAAACAATAATCATCATCATCATCATCAATATTTATTATTATTATTAAAGTAGGATTTTTAAAATTTCCTAATAAATAATAAATATAAAATTTCATTTCTTAATAAATAGCCTCATTACTTATTTATTAATATGATTTATATATGATATTAGAATACGTGTTAGCTTTTGTAAGTGATTTTATGTTTTAGAATAGAATATGTAGTGTTCTCAATAATATTTGTAAAGGAAACATAGGCCCTGTATGTGCCATTTACATATATTTCAATTCATATGCAAGTGCATGTGTTTACCAAAACTAATACTGTAATTTTTTTAATGCGTGTGCATGTAAAACAACATATTTTGCAGAAAGAAATGATGGGGTTCTGCTCTAAAGAAGTTGTTACCACCCTATTTAGAGCATCATTATGGGCATTTTACATTATAACCAACATGGTTCTAATGATGGATCTGCGACAGAGGAACTACGGTTTTGGGGAAACACTCATCACTACATCGTTCTTTTCCCAAATGATGCATCATACTATGATAGTTCAGCCGTGAGTTCTACGTTGTTGTTTGGGAACAGCACCCATGGATATGGAGAAGAGCTTAGCTGCTGCAACTTTTAGCTGGTCTGAGGTGCAGCTCAGGTTAAATACTCTCTCCTCTCCCAACAGCCATGATGAACCGCCAACTATTCCAGCATACTGTATGTTATACACAGCGGATGCCCTTCCAGCCGCAACCCAGTAAACATCCATACACTCCCTCGTTCACTCACACACACTCATACACTATGACCAATTTAGTCGATCAAATTCACTTACTATATAGCGCCTATTATAGCGCCTACTATACGTCTTTGGACTGTGGGGGAAACCAAAGCACCCTGAAACCCAGCTGAACACGAGGAGAACATGCAAACTTCACACAGAAATGCCAACTAGCCCAGCCAGGACTTGAACCAGTAACCTTATTGCTGTAAGGCTAACCACTGAGCCACCGTGCCACCCTCTTTTATGTATGCATCTAATTAATGATTAATATATTTAAACTTTGATTTTCACTGTAAAAAGCGATACGTTAAATAATAAAGTGAGTAAACACATTGTAACTTGGACCTGTTAAGTTGACAACCTATTATATTTTGTTAATAATTATCTGCTGTAGTTGTACACAGCACCTTATAACCTGTATATTTATAACAATCTGTACATCCAACTCAACATCCAGGTTTCTTGACTAACCGCATCTGTTTAATGTTTATCTTTTTTATTTTTCATATCTATTTTGTGTTGTCACTTGTCACTTTATGTACACTGGAAGCTTCTGTAGCCAAAACAAATTCCTTGTGTGTGTGAAGCACACTTGGCAATAAAACTGATTCTGATTCTGATCCCCAAAGTTCATCTATTAAATACTTAAGGCAACGAATTTACTCGTTATTTTAAGTAAAGTCAACTAATGGCTTCAAAAGCAATAGGTTTACTTACTTATTTAAGTTAACTAATCACTTTTTACAGAGTATATTTGGACTGTTTTTGAGCAATTACAAGGCAGAAATATTTGGATTTTAGGAATGTCTATACTTCAATATAATGTCTATATTATATAAGATGTGTGTATGTTACACTGTAAAAAACGCTGGGTTCCACATAATCAATTTGTGTTGGGACAACATGAAGGAATGAACTTATTTCTTTCAACAAATTTAAGTGGATTAAACATAAAACAATTAAGTTGACTCAACAAAATCTCAAGACTTGTGTTGTTTCAGCTCATTTTAAATAAGCAGTTTGAACAAGCAACAAAACTATTTGGTAACACTTTTTTAATGGTCCATTTGAGTCTTAGTGAACTGTCTTAATATCTGCTGATACTGCTCTTTCAACAGACATTCAACTGACTAGAGAAAGAAACTTTGCAAGTATGTCAACTTAGACTAACCTTAACCCCAACCTAACAGTCTACTTATAATCTAATGTCAATTAGTTGCAATGTAACTTAAATTCAAACAACGGACCATCAAAATAAAGTGTGACCAAATATTTTATTGAGTGTACCAGCAATGTGTGAAATCCTACATTCTATAGAATGCCTAGTAAATCAATAGAATGCCTAAATAAAAAGTGTGAATTGATTGCTACTTTATACATTGCCTAGACATTCTACAGAGTGCTGAGATGTCATGTAACTGTGTGTTACAAGTATGTAACTGGCCTACCCCCACCATTTCTTCTGCACGGCGCTTGGGTAGTTGTTTGACGATGGTAATCGAAGCACGTGAGTTCTGGACATTATTGTAAGACAACGTACTGCCAGTACAAGTTTCCACTACCACATCACAGACAATATTGACAATATAGTGTACATTATCTGGCTGAGGTTCTTCACTAATTCCTGAAATATGAATGTGCAAGACCAAGGTGCCAAAATATGAAGTGTTTTTTTTTGTGTGAAAATTAAGTACAATGCCATTCTAGTTTTACCTACTGTAATAAATACTTCCATCTCAGTTCTGCTGTCATTGTTTTTCTGGTAAGAACATCATACTGTATGCTTTATTTCGTATTCCTTCTACTTTCCAATACGTAATGATCAATAAATGCTTGTTGTGCTCTTCTGACACTTTACCTAAATGATACTTGTCATTCTATACAGTATAATGCCTAGGAATATATAGAATGCAGAGGAAAAATATGCAAAATCTGTTTCATACTTTGTCTAAAACTATCATGACATTCTATACATTTCCTAGGCATTCTATACAATACCGGCATTTCACACATTGCCGGTGACATATATATTAAATGGCCGACAGCTAGCTCTCTGCAACTCTCACATGGTTGGCTTAGCTTCGTCACTGAAGCTAAGCAGAGCTGCGATCTGGATGTGGGACCACATGGGAAAACTAGGTTGCCGTCAGCAGTGGTGTTAGTGAGACCAGCACACTCAACCAGCAGTCTGTGTGGGTCCTAAGCCCAAGTATATTAATAGGGATGCTATACTGCTCAGTGAGCGCCGTCTTTCTGGATAAGACGTTAAACCGAGGTCCTGACTCTCTGCGGTCATGAAAAATCCCAGGATGTCCTTTGAAAGAGTAGGAGTTTGACACCGACATCCTGGCCAAATTTGCTCACTAGCCTCTGTGCATCATGGCCTCCTAACCATACCCATATCATCACTTCATCGCTCTCTCTCCTCTACACCAATGAGCTGGTGTGCGGTCTGGCGCAATATGGCTGCTGTTGCGTCATCCAGGTGGATGCTGCACACTGGTGGTGGATGAGGGGATTTCCCCATCAAAAAATTGAGTAAAGCGCTTTGAGTGTCAATAAAAGCGCTATATAAATGTAAGGAATTGTTCTTCTTCTTCTTCTTCTTCTTCTTCTTCTTATTATTATTATTATTATTATTATTATTAAATGAGATATGTGTAGAAAACACTCATTAATAAAAAGTTACAATATGGTCTGTCAAGCTATGTCTGCTTTATAAAATAGTGATTCTTTTATGCCTTTTCTAAGGTCAAGAGCTGTGCTCCCAATTCACTATCATCATTATATGGAGCTAAGACATTCTTCTGAACATCTTATTTGTAGTTCCACAAACCAATTCAAGTCACACAGGCTTGGAAGGACATGAAGGTGAGTAAATGAATACAGAACTGTCACATTGTCATTTTTGGCTGAAACATCCCTTTATAGTGTGCAAATTGGAAATGAAATAATCAAAAGCGCAAGAACAACTCAGTGATAATGTTTCCTTTGAACACCGCTGTCAAGCTGTTTAGTTGCAAACCTTTTTGGAAAGTTTCAAAGGCAAGAAAAGTCTTCTTTTTACTTTCAACTTGCTCAAGCAAATTGTCTTAAATGTCAAAACCATTTAGCAAAAGCTCCAATTCAGATCTCATTCCCTACACTTTCCTTTCCATCAATAGATTAATCAGCCTAGAAGGTCAGATGTTTAAAACAGCGTCCTTCACGTATATCATCTGAGCTTCTGTCGTCATTTTGGAGGTTTTTTTTCGCTCGAGGTGAATGGAAATGGCAGTAATGGTAAATAACCACAACTGGTATAAATGTCACGTAAAAGGAACTCAAGGGGGTTCAGCGGTTACAGAGCCTTCCTTCAACAAAATCTACCAGACACTGGCACCAGACATTCGATAATGGTATGTCTGGCGGACATAAACTAATTATCAATTTTATTTTAATGTAAAATAGATGTGATCTTAATATAACAAAGTTAGTTTCAATAAAAATCAACCAACGTTTAGCTATGTGAAAAGTTACCCAAACATACTACTACACAAACCCCTTCACTCACAGAATCACCCATGACTTCAGCAATTCTGACCTTTACATTTTTCCAGGAAGTCAGAGGAAATTGAGCATGAGACAAAAAGGGGAAGACAAAGTCGAGGAGCGGCAAAAACAGGCCACCAGTCACTGAGAAATGTCTAAAAACTATACATCCAACAGACCAAAACAACATCTCACTGATCTAAACACCAAAACACTATCAAGAGCCATGATTCAAAACCTCTGCACCATCTTTCACCATCTTTTCACACTCATATGAGGTGATTTGAGCTGTTTGATGACTATTGTCTGTACTGTACACAACATGATTGTTATGAATGGGAATCAATTAGTATTTCCTGTTTAATCATTTAAAGCTGCTTTGAAAAAAGTACTATATAAAGGGCTGTTTAAGCAAAGGTGGCTAATCCCAATCATGATGCAGAACTGTTATCAGAGATACAGAATCCAGTCATGAAAATGAAATTAGCTGTACAATTCAAAATGTCACGTACTTTGGCTGAATGAACAAATCAAACAACACATGAGATGATGCTGCAACATGCAATAAAATATATATTTTCCATGTTAAGAGGAGTTTAAGTCATAACCTGCGTTTCCATTTTAGAAAGAGCTTCTATTTGTAGTATGCAACATCGTAGCTGGAACAACAGCATAAACTACAATAGCAATGATCACTTCAGGTGCTTGTTACGTGTTTTATTCAATTGTTTCCAATGAGAGTTTGAATACCATTTTATGTGACATTTATAGCTATTGTGCCATTTAATGCTCACATATTCAAGAACAAGTGACACTTACTGTACATTGTTTTCCGGACATGAAAACATGAATTTCATCTCTAGAGCTGCTCTAAAAGTCACTTCCCCTTACAGAAAAAGACAAACAAAAAACATGAGCTTAACATCACATGTGAAAGACACACAAAACATAAAATCACATGTGGAACACAGATACAATGTTGTTTATATATGCTTAAACGTTTATTTTAAATGCTGTTGTTTTCAGCTTAATCAGACTATATATCATTATCGACAAATTGTGGGTTATTGCAGCTGGTGGATCAAGAGTATTTGCTATATATTGATTTTCAACATAAAAACGTAAGAGTCATTAGTTATATGTCTATATTGCCAAATAAGTCAAAATGTCTATATTGGTGCTTCCATAATAATAATAACAATAATAATAATAGTAGCAAAATTTCTTGCACACATTTTAACAGAAATAACAGGGAGTTTTGAAAAATATTAATATTAAAAAAAGAAAATTAAAGAATTACCATGTTAAATTGTAGCCTAAGATTTATAATCTCAATTGATTAGACAAACTTTTAAATATTTAGAATTGAATTATTTACTTTGATCATTAAATGTTAATGGAGAGGAAAACAAAAAATTGGATTACTTAAAATAAATCAGATTTCATTACAAAGGAATACATTTATTGTACAATGACACTTGAAAGGCGCATATTCAACTAATATATTGTAATTATTAATTGGAGCTGCTCTAAAAGTAACTTCCCCTTAAGGAAAACCATGAGCTCACCATAAGATGTGGAACAAAAATGCTTTAATGTTTATTTTTAATTGTGTTGTTTTCGGTTTGATTAGACTA
This sequence comes from Danio aesculapii, assembly GCF_903798145.1. Classification (NCBI taxonomy): domain Eukaryota; kingdom Metazoa; phylum Chordata; class Actinopteri; order Cypriniformes; family Danionidae; genus Danio; species Danio aesculapii. Next base: position 41,084,111 of record NC_079443.1, read on the forward strand.
TATATTGTCACTATTACATTGTCAATAAATTGGGGATTATTGCAGCTGGTGGATCATATTTAAAATGTCTATATATATATAAAATGTATATATATATATATATATATATATATATATATATATATATATATATATATATATATATATATATATAATTATTAGCCCCCCTTTGAATAATTTTTTTTTCTTGCAATACTTAAATCAGATTTCATTATAAATGAACAAATTTCTTGTACTATGACTGATTATGAAATAATGTGTCATGATATTGGCACTTGACAAGATACATATTCATACATATTCAACTAAAGAATAATATATTGTAGTTCCTATAGCAACGTACAGTACAGTAGTGCTGTCAAAAATTTATATAAATTTAGATACAGGGTTGGAGGTAATGCATTACCAAAAACGCGGGTAACATAATATTACTTTTTTAGGTAATGAGTAAAGTAAAGCATTACTTTTCAAAAATAAGTAATAATATTTGAGTTACTTTTTTGAAAATGTAATGTGAGTTACTTTTTAATTTAGTTATTTTGTTTTTAAAAGATACATTTCTGAATTAAAATGAAAGTTGGCACAATCAATGAACACAATGAAGAAAAAGAGATCGTCTCAGTGATTTTACTTAAGACAAATAGTACAAACGTAGCAAGCACGTTGATTTAAACTTTCAATAATCTGTATATACAGCGTGGACTGTAACGCTGTACAGCTCTGGGTAAGGAAGATCTCGGATAACATTATCCTAAAATGTTATTTTTTGATGACTTTTTTGTAAAGGTAAATGAAGGTTAAACAGTGCGTTGTTAATTGCAAAACTCCTCTATTAAAAATAGACAGAAAAAAAACAAGTTCTGAAAGAGATCAAGCCTCAGCCAGGTAATAAAAAGTAATGCAAAAGCAACTAAAAAGTAACATAATGCATTACTTACTAAAAAGTAACCAAGTAACGCAACTAGTTACTTTTTTGGGGAGTAACTCAATATTGTAATGCATTACTTTCAAAAAGTAACACTGCTTAGATACAGTATATACCACATCAGAAGACACCATGGTACCTGTATAAATAAATAAATAAATAAACAAAGTGTCGGTTGATTTGATCTGCACATCAAAACACAAAAACAATGTAAATACACATTTGCATTTACATAACATGTTTAGTCACAATGTCTGTTTAATTCACTGTGTTACTTGTCATTTTTTGGTTCCTTCAGTAATTACCTAGCAATTTTGAATAAATATCGTCCCTACACCTTTTTTATTTCATTGTAGCAGTTAAGCCTCCGAACATGTAGCGTTTGCAATGCCTCTGAAAACTGAAATTAATTTGACATTGATAAAACCTCATGACGGTAATGATGGGGTGCCCTCTGGTGGTCGCTTGGCATCTTGAGAGTTGGTTTTGTAATCGCATTATTTGGAATACGCACCTGCAGAATGAGTAATCTCCAGCGCAAGCCAGTTTCTGTTTGCTGTTTACTGATAACACGACATGATGTGCAACCAAACATAACATACAGAAGCGAGCAATCTGTTTAAAACACCGGGTTAGTGAGTGCTGGTATTACACTGATAAAACTTCCGAATTTGCACAGACGAAGAGGGAGCAGAAAAGACTGTTAGAGATACAGCGTGTTTGCTATTCCATTATCATTTTACAGTCATGCTGAAAATGTCTGCAAGTGTTGTGTTAAGCAAAAACACTACCTGTCTTGTGAACACTAGGTGCATAAATCACTTTGTCTGACATAAGGAAAATGAACTACGAATCCCTGGCTTTTCTTTAATTAAATGTCAGCTCAGTAAAACATTGACAGTAATTCGTTTAAATCTCCAGAAGCCCAGCTGAACCTGGTGTGATCTACTGTATGTGATGATCATTACCGCTGCGCGTTCACTGGCATTGCTATAGGCACTCTTTTATGGCAGTGTTTTAGAGTGAGTTTTATTATGGTCAGATTGATTGATTGTTTTATAGACAAGATGACAGAACTTGCAATAGTGGTAGCCAAAGAAGATATAACGGTCATTTTAATGTAAATATCAGATAAAACTGCATACAAGGTGAAAAAGTTTTTGTTTTCTTATTTTAAATATTTTTAAAAATATACAAATATCTTGGATAATTTCTCCCCTTAAATAAATTATTTTATTTATTTACATAGGCCTACACTTTAAAAGTTGAGTTTTTTTTCAACTGTAGATGTGTAAATAATTTTTAAATATAAAAATATATTGTAAGATTTTCCCCCTTAAATTAATTATTAAATTTTATTTACATATTTATTTATTTTTATATTAAAATATGTATTTATTACATTGGCTTACACTGTAAAAAAAATAAGTTGACTTAACTTAAAATTAAGGCAACAAACTTCAGAACATTTGAGTTGACTCAACGTTCAACCCAATTACTGCACTTGACTTGATTTAAGTTAAGTAAACTCAAAAATGTCCTTAAGTTTGTTGCCTTAAAATTTTAAGCTGAATCAGCTTTTTTTTACAGTGTAGATGTGTAAATAATTTCAAAATATAAAAATATCTTGAATGATTTTCTCCCTTGAATTATTTATTTTTTTATTTACATATTTATTTATTTTTATAAAAAAATATGCATTTATTTACATAGGCCTACACTGTAAAAAAATAAAGTTGACTCAACTTAAAATTGTAAGGCAACAAACTTCAGGATATTTTTGAGTCAACTCAAAATGTCTTGAAGTTTGTTGTCTTATCATTTTAAGTTGAGCCAAGTTTTTTTTTTACAGTGTATTTATTTTCAAAAAACATTAATTAATTCATTTATAAATTTATTTTATTTAAAAATATTTGAATCAAAATGGCTAACAAATGTTAATGGAGTTAACTTTCTGTGTTTTTATTCTTATTCATTTAGTAGCTACTTGGCTTTTTTATTTCTTTTTTGTCAGTAAGTATGAGCTAAATTATAAATCATTAAACATTCCTTAGGAACAAATACCATTTCATTCAATTTGTGAACTACTTTCAAATGACTTTTTTTCAGTGCCTAGTCTACGTTAGCATACTTTTTTCAAAACAGTTAAACTTAAAATCAATGTAATGACAACAACATAAGACTTGCTTTTTCTACATTTCTACAGTCATACCACAATGAAATATACAGCTGCACAAGTGCCAATTGATCACTATCTATACAAAAGAGAACAACTTGAGAAAGATTTTGTAAACAAACAGTGACTATTTAACATACATTGCAGTTGATTCCAAACAGTAGAGAAAGAGGAGAGAGTCTTTCTTGTATTGTACTAAAATTTGAGTAAAGTCATCTTGTTGGATATTTTCACTGCTTTTGAAACAGATAAACAACACATGCTCCAGTCTACCCTCAAGACAAAGGCTACTTAAAGAATTGCACTTACCTTTTACAGGTTCTTCTAGATGTTTTGGAAGGGTGAGGTGTCCATGTTGCAACATCTACTGGAGTGCCTCAGGGCTCAGTGTTTGGACTTCTTCTCCTCTCCATCTACACATCATTAGAATCTGTCATTAAGAAACCTTGCTTTTCCTTTAAAGGGATAGTTTATGCACTTGCACCTGCAGCTTCTCCATGATGGACGTCCAGCGTTCTCCAGCCTCTGGTGCCTATAGACTGCAGCTCTGCACAAGAAGCTTGGCCAGAGGAGAAATGGTCATGCCCAACTGAGCCTGTTTTCTCTCGAGTTTTTTTCCTTCACTTTCGTCAATTGGTGACGTTTGTTTCTCACCACTGTTGCCACTGGCTTGCTCAGTTTGGGACTTGTTAAGCTGTGCATCGATGGATTTGCTCTTCAGTGTTAGGACTTTCAGCAGTGAAAATTAAACCACACTGAACTGAAGTTCAACTCTGAAAACTGGACTGACACAGTTTCAATTTACTACAGCCTTTATGCTAAGCTGCTTTCACACAATATACATGATAAAAATCCTATAGAAATAAAGATGAATTGAATAAGTTCACCCAAATATGAAAAAAAAAAAATCTGTAATAATTTACTTACCCTTGACTTGTTCCAAACCTGTTTTTCTTTATTCTGTTGAACACAAAAGTAGATACAGATTCACAGACTCCATAGCAGACGCAAGTTAACTACAGTCTGCCAAAACCCTCAATCTGACAACTTTTTTGTATTTTATATTTAATTTTCATGATCAACTCCATATAAACCAGTGATAATTAAATGATAAATCAAACGCTCAAATTCTTTTTTCTTTTTTTCTTTTTTTCTTTTATTTTATTTTTTTTATTTATAATAGTAAGTTATGAATTAAGTTTTGGAGTAACAGGATAAAAGTTAACATGTTATGTATAAAGTATATTTCTTACAGTTTATCTATCTTTATTATATAATAAATACATGATCAAAATAATGGTTTAAATGTAAACCTGCATATTAAAACAATGTTTAAAGTTTGGAGCAACATAATAATTAGATAACCTTGATATAATCTGAACAGTGGAGTTTGTTGCCACCTGAATGATGTTCTGTGAAGCACAACACATTTATTTAAAAGGAGACTTTGACAGCACGACGTGGCTAGACGAAATAAGGGGATCCATGGTAAAAAAGTAAAAAGAATGACGGGGATAAAGAACAACCATTGACTTGCAGTGGCGGTTTTTCTCCCAATATTCCTAAGAATATCTTGTTTTGTGTTCAACGGAAGAAAGAAATTCATAACAGTGAGTATTGGTTAATGGTGAGAAACAATGGTTGAACTATCCCTGTAACTGCTATGTTGATGACACTCTACATTTCATTTAAAATTGATCTAGCAAAAGCTGCCCGCCTCTAAGCCCAAACTTACAGATGTCTTGCTGGATGAAGGACCGTCATCTTCAACTACTCTCTGCAAAACTGCATGCAATATAAAATAATAAAATAATAAAATTACGGCCATTAAATTATGGAAATTTACTGTAAAATAACAAACTTCAATTACAGAAATGTACTGAAATTCAAAAAATTACAGAACATTTCTGTACTTTCACATCCGTTATTTTAAGGTTTTTTTTCCAGCACCCTAGCTCAAAATTCAAAATTACATTTTTTTTCTGTAATTTTACAGTAGATTTTCTGTATTTCTTGAGTTTATAGTATTTAATATGGAACTGTACATAAATATTGTGGAAAGTTACATAAAATTATAAATTTTATCCTCCAAATGTTTGCATTCTTGTAGTGAACAGCACATTTTGGTGCCACACGAGGCACAGCAATAACTTTGGCTGTTGCATGTCTATCGCTTTAGGCATTTTCAAGACATAAATATTCGTCTATCCTTTTTTGGTGAATGCTTGACTTAAGACTAGTACACTCTATTTATGTTATATTTATTTATCATTAAAAAACATACTTGCTATAATGTGTGTTAGATTATCTACAATGTAAACCCCAACAGTCAACTTTATCAAATGAAATGAGTGTGGTTAACTCAAAATTTACTGAAAGTTAATTCTTCTCATTTGAAAAGAGTCAGTGTTGAAGGTAATGAGTTAATTAAATACCTCAATACTTCAACTTAAATGGAGTAAGTTCACAGTACTCATATAGATTAGGTTTTTTTAACTCAAATGGTTTGTAGCAATCGGTTTCCTCAAGCGGTTTGAGTTGCCTTAACTTATTGAGTTTTACAGTACTCCGTTGGTTTGAGTTCTCTTCATTTATTGGGTTTTACTGTGCTCAAATTGCTTATTTTACTCATATGGATTAAGTTCACAGTACTCATTAGGATTAGTTTTTGAACTTAAAGGATTTGTTGCAATTGGTTTCCTCAAATGGTTTGAGTTATCTTAACTTTCTGGGTTTTACATTGTATGACTTGTCACATCACTTACAAATTGTTCCTCTTTTTGTTGGTCAGACTGCATATATTGTTTTTATTTCTACGTCAATTTGGATTAAAGCATCTGCTAAATAATGCATAATGAAAACATGTTTTTTTTTAGGTTTTTGCATGACAAAGTGTGTTTATTGCATGAAAAATAGCTTGTATTATGGAAGAATGAGCTGATTTGAGAAATGTTTGAAGTATTTGGGGAGAGCATTTTGAATGTGAAACTAACTGCTTTGCCAAGGAAAGAGCTTGTATTGAGAATCACAAATTGTTTTGGAAAAAAAACCCAAAAAATTGAGAAATTGGTCTTTGTAATTGTCAAAATAAAAAGTACAGTAAATTAATTAATCACCAACTACTAAAGTTTCTGGAATCTAATAATTTGAACTAACTAAATTATTCAACTAGATTATGTTTACCCACTGTCTGTTTAAGCAGAAAGTAAACAGCAGAGGTACCAGAAAGATTTTTTTCTTGTAAGGGGTAATAAAGCAATCTACATTCAGTTGCAAAATACATCAAACCAACTATACAGTACAGTATATACACACAGCAGGCAGAAAACAAGTGCCATGTTTGTCATAACAATGCTGCCCACTGTCAGTATAAAGACGCTGTGGGAGCCTGCTAAAGCAGACAAACTAAGATATATATTCAACAGTGTGCAAAATGAATAAAACAGAGAAAATTCTGTGAAAAAAAAGAGTTGAGCTAAAAATAAAAATAATATGAAAAAAAAAATTTTTTTACATTCTCTTATCACCCACATTTAAGAGCTTCTTGATAGCCGATAAGAACCCAGTGGAAGATCTGAGGTCTGTAAGCGAATGTGGTGTATTCTAATGATAAAATGTCAGATACAAGTAAATATTCATCCAATCTTACCTACTTTCTACACTGAGAAAGACTGCACTTCTCTGCACTGAGATCCAACTTCTCTCCCATGGTGCATGACAAAATTTTACTCCATAATAAATTTAGCACACATCACTTTCAAAACAAACAGTAGCAGTCAATATTTCAAGTGGGTCAAACGTGTTTTTCAATATTGTTTTAATTTGGAAGGACAACCACTGCGTAAAAGATATGCTGGAATAGTTGGCAGTTCATTCTGCTGTGGCAACCTCTGAAATGGAGACTAAGCTGAAGGAAAATTAATGAATAAATATTGTTCTAAGACAAGACAAGGTGTTGTTCAATAGTTTTTGGACAACTTAAATGAAAGACAATGATCCACTTGAAATGTTGACTACAGTTGATTGGTTGGTTTGTTGGATGGATGGATACCCTTAAAGGGGACCTATCATGCCCCTTTTTACAAAATGTAAAATACGCGTGTATAGAGTATGAAAAGTTTCAGCTCAAAATACCCCACAAATAATATTTTATATCTCTTCAAAACTGCCCCTTTTAGGCTTTGATCCTAATTGGGACATTTTAATGCAGGATTTTTCCTAACAAAATGAAAATGAAAATTCAAATGCCTAAAAAGATCAAATAACAAATCAAACTCTCAAAACAACTACCAGAATGTTAAATAAAATGCTCAAATTATCAAATAATTAAATAAAATGCATTCTCAAATGAGAAATCAAATGCTTAAATGTATTTGATATTTAAATTTTATGATCACTCTGTATAAACCAGTATTAATTAATTGATAAATCAAACCCTCAAACAGAAACTGACTGATAACTCTAATGCAAATGAGGAGTGCCAATCAACCAGCCTTATTTAGAGTTTTGCTTTAAGTTCAAATGAGATTGTGCTTCCAGCTCTCTTTTCAATAGGGGGGTGGAGCTACAAATTCCTGTGTCAGCATTGTGGCAGATTCAAAAACGACACTAATGTTCGATGCTAATTCAGGGAGAGATCATCACTAATAGGCTGCACTTTCTCCCTCTGATGGCATGTACAAAAGGAGAATGTCAATCAGTGTTTCTGCAACAGTTTTTATGAAGTGTGATGCTTCACGTTGCCTGTTACCCAACTAATCATCTTTCAGAGTTAGGAAAAAGATAAATGTTACAATCTATTGTCATTGAAAAAAATTTGTAGCTAAATGTGTTACTTAGTTACATTTTAAGGCATTAGTGTAGCCAGAAAAATACCTAAAAAAGACACCTAACTTCACAGTTATTACCGTGAAAATTGGTTAAATTCAACAGGCTTTATTTTCTTTTTTTTAATAATTTTACAGGTAAAAATAAAGATTTATGTTAGGCTATCATAAGTGAGGTTTTTTGAGCTACTTGTCAAAACAAAATCGATATGCTAACTGTATTTTAGCAGATTTTAGCAAAATAGGCCTACAATATTTTCACAATATTTTCTGGTGTTTAATTTTGCATGAGCAAATAGCAGTATAGCCTAAATGACATATTTTTATTAAGATTACCATTCAGCCTACCCGCAGCACATGCGAGAGGTTGATCCGCGGCAAATCCACTTACTAACAAACTATATACCTAATTCATTTATAACACTGTAAACTTGACTTGCAGGCCGATCATCTTTAAACTTAAAAGGCATTTTAAGTGTGCTAACTTGAGACTGCTGCTGCATAATGGGATGTTTCTTTTCATGTTGTAAAAGTGAGCTTTAGCGATGTCAAAATTAAAGCACACATTCAAAAGGGTTCTGCGTTTTGACGATTTTAGCTTAATTTAAATACTATTTATAATAATAATGAATGTAATTAATTTAAATATTAATTATAGCATAGCTTACTGTGGGAATGTACTTAAAGTTGTATTTAAAGAGTTAGTTAACCAAAACATGTAATGAATTAGGCTGCGCGCCCTCATCTTATCCGCTAGTTTCTCCCGTGTGAGTTTAGAGTGCACCTCCGCCGCCGCGTGAGCACTTTAAAGACTACATACGCACCCTGACCTGACGTGGGGACCAGATCTTTGAACTATAGCTTTAATTTCACAATTTTTATAATATAATTTCTATTTCATATAATAAAATATCTAAATGTGTGTTCTGAAGGTTGGAATGACTGGAGTGTTAGTAATTAATGACAGAAAGAATTTTCAGTTTTGAGTGAACAATCCTTTATAAAAACTGGGGGGGAGGGGCACATATTCTTTCTGAGGGTCCCCCGTAGCATTCCATCACGTGGTAATGTCCATGGTTAATTTGTGTGGTTGTTGCAGTATCTTTTTGAACATGAATAACGTAGCAGCCTTTGAACTCCGGTAAGAAAAAAAAAAAAAACTGTTACATCACACCCTCCCGCCCAACCGAGTGACATGTGCAACACAGAGGCCAGCCTTACCAAGTGTGTGCAAAGCACTTGATTTGTGGTTCAAATTCAATCCTGCTTCCAATCTTCAATGCTAATTTTACCCTCACTGCTTCATGCTAACATCTCAACTCACGAGACAACTTTTCACCTTGACGAGAAATCTCATCGCGATTTAATCTTGCGAGACCTCGTAACACAAGCTCTCGTGACACCTCTAATTTTTGACATTATAAGCTGGTTATATTCACAGAATGTTGCCACACAGTGTGTTTAAACCCCTTATTAAACTGATTTTTGCATAATAGGTCTTATTTATTTAATCAACTAATCAATGCATTGATGACTGAATATTAGTAAATTAGGCAGAAAGACAGCATCCACAAATTTCTATTAATAATTCTGTTCAACATGTTTTCCTCGGCTCATGTTCCAAGCGTCTAGGTCTACTTGCCTAGAAGCCACCAAGCTGTTATGAGCAAACTAAGATCTTTGCCAGTGTCAACATTAAGAGGGGGATATATCAAAAGGGGACACATCCACAGAGAAAAGCCACACGAGCCAAAACACCTCTAATTGCAGAAACCTGTTGTAGCAAGCTGCCATTTCCAGTCCCTGCCTTCCTCAGCGCTGTCAGCCCTCAATATTAAATGAGTCTTAACACCTCTATACAGCTGTTCCTTCAACCTCCACTTCTTTCCCAGCACACCTCTCAATTACCAGATACTGTTCCCCCCAGTGAGGGATCCGAAGATGGTGCCACGCAAAGCGCTTCGCAAATTCAATCTTCGCCATCTCTCTCTAATTACAACGTGATGAGGAGCAAAATGGGAATCTGCCATGGAGCACATTCCAATCCCATGCACGGATGAGGCCGCTAAGTAATTGAGCTGATACAGGTGCCAAAACATTGACAAAACGCCTTGGGTGTTTTGTCTGAAAATCTTCTGGCCTTTGTAGAAGGGCTGCAGGCAAGGATTGTGCGAATGAAGCTGATGAAATGCTCACTCCACGGTGACAGATTTAGAGCAAAGAGTACCCAAAAAAATAATAACCATGTCAACGGCTGCAGTCTATCCTCTAGATTTAAGAATAAATAGCCAGCAAGTCATTATCAACTCAAGATCAGGAACAGACTCACCGCTGTGTCTCATTTTAGCTGCAGTAGGTAGGCCGACAAGATTATATCTTACTGTAGCTCTTTGGATAATCACACCAACTTTAACCAACCGCCACTAATGAAACCTCACACTCTTAAATTCCCACACAGTAATCTGATAAATTTCAATATATGCTGTGTACAAATATGACACATAATTTCCTATTTAGATTTCACATATATTTGTGATATACACTCACCGGCCACTTTATCTCTTTTGCCTACAGAACTGCCTTAATCCTTCATGGCATAGATTCAACAAGGTACTGGAAATATTCCTCAGAGATTTTGGTCCATATTGACATGATAGCATCACGCAGTTGCTGCAGATTTGTCAGCTGCACGTTCATGTTGCGAATCTCTCGTTCCACCACATCTCAAAGTTGCTCTATTGGATTGAGAACTGGTGACTGTGGAGGCCATTTGAGTACAGTGAACTCATTGTCATGTTCAAGAAACCAGTATGAGATGAGTCGCGCTTTATGACATGGTGCGTTTTCCTGCTGGAAGTATCCATCAGAAGATGGGTACACTGTGGTCATCAAGAGATGAATATGGTCAGCAACAATACTCAGGTAGGCTGTGGTGTTGACATGATGCTCAATTGGTACTAATCTTTCATTGTCCAATTTTGGTGAGCCTGGGCAAATTGTAGCCTCAGTTTCCTGTTCTTAGATGACAGGAGTGGCACCCGGTGTGGTCTTCTGCTGCTGTAGCCCATCTGCCTCAAGGTTTGATGTGCTGTGCGTTCAGAGAGGCTCATCAGCATACCCCGGTTGTAACAAGTGGTTAAAAAAAAAAAAAAAAAAAAAAAAAACAGTTCAATAATGAATAAAGTTAGTGACTACTTATATATTCTCAAACATCAGACTCCAAACTACATAAATATATCTATATATTTTCTTCACAAAAAATGTGACCTATTTGTCAGCTATACATGTGTTATCCATTTGTAATTTCAATGGTTAAAAAAAGTTAACATTTTTTCAAATATTGTACATATATGATATAAACAGCTGAAGTCAGTATTATTTGCCCCCTTGGATATATTTTTGCACACATTTTTATTGTGGTTTGTGCTGTTTGCAGTGCATTTCTGCATTTGCATGTGTTGTATGTTCATGCATAACAATCCATAAATACAATTAAAAAGATACAATTGAAATAAAGTGTTTTATTCAAGCACACTAACTGTATGATAAAAAATAAAAATAGTTCAATTTAATCATAGTTAAGGTCACAAAAGGTACAATTTCTTATACCTCATTATACAATCACAAGCAACAAAAACACAGGCAAATGATAAATTATTACACCGTAACTCAACATTGCATATATCCTGCGATGTGACTGTTGTGAATGATCACATTGTGATATCGATGCTAAAATGATATATTGTGCAGTCCTACTATAGACAATTGAATATATATTTCTAAATAAAAAAATTAAAAAATAAATATAGATATCCAGAAGAAAAATTATTATAGGAAACACTGTGAAAAATTCCTTAATCTGTTAAACATCATTTGGGAAATATTTGACAGTGATAATATTTGAGGGAATACTTGAGATCTACCTGAGCTCAAACTCCCCTCTCGCCCTGCAAATGGGAGGGAGCCCCTGGCCTTGAGGATCTTACGAGCTCAGGGCTCTCTCCCAGGACAGCATGCTTAACTAGCTTTATTATTAATCATCAGCTAAGTTTGAACTCTTGAAATATAAATTTGTTTGTCGTATATGTAATTTGCATATATTCCCATGTCAGATTTCTATATGAAATCCCTACAGTAGATACATCGGTATGAGACGCAACATCATTAGATTGCAATGATGTGGAATTTATCTTGGCCCCGTTCTCCCTAAATGAAGAGCTACAGCACTGATAACTTGCTTCCTGCTCTGAATGGTGATGAGGACGAGAGGAAGACTAATATAGCAGTCTGCCCTATTTGATCTCTTTCGGTCTTAATTAACTACTTCACGTAGTGTCACCTCAACTCAGCATCATAAATATACGTCTGCACAACAAGTTCAATTATGTGCATCTGGTTTGACCTCTGATTGAACTTCTATTTAATGTGATCATTTAAGGTTCTTTAATTTACTGCAGTTTAATTTCAAACCATTAATTAAATGGTGAAATATTGTACCTGAGGCGCACTAATAATAAACTGTGGATAATAAGTCAAGACAAACTTTAACGATGTGATGAAGCCATGCCAAAAGTTTAAGAACACTTTAATACAGATATTCAATTCAATTCAAGTTTACTTTTATAGTGCTTTTTACAATAATTATTGTTTCAATGCAGCTTTATAAAAGGTGCACATTATTGCATTGCCATCAAATTCGGAAAAATTAAGGTTATAACAGTAAAAGTTATTATACACTCACCAGCCAATTTATTAGGTACACTTACTAGTGTCCAAACTTACTCCTGGAGGGCCAGTGTCCTGCAGATTTTAGCATCAACTTGCCTCAACATACCCGCATGGATGTTTCTAAAAAGCCTAGCAAGAGCTTGATTAGCTAGACCAGGTGTGTCTGATTTGGGGTTGGAATTAAACTTTGCAGGACACCGGCCCTCCAGGATCGAGTTTGGGTGCCCCTGCCTTACTAGTACCAAGTACTACTAGAACTGATCCTTTGTGGCATACTGTATATACAACAAGGTACTGGAAATATTCCTCAGGGATTTTGGTCCATATTGACATGATAGCATCATGCAGTTGCTGCAGATTTGTTGGCTGCACATCCATGATGCGAATCGCACGTTTTACTACATGCTAAAGGTGCTCTTTTGGATTGAGAACTGGTGACTGTGGAGGCCATTTTGAGTACAGTGAACTCACTGTCATGTTCAAGAAACCAGTCTGAGATGATTTGTGCTTTATGACATGGCACGTTATCCTGCTGGAAGTAGCCATCAGAAGATGTGTACACTGTGGTCATAAAGGGACGGACATGGTCAGCAACAGTACTCAGGTAGGCTTAAAGGCAATTAAATCACCTTTCTTCCCCATTCTGATGCTTGGTTTGAACTGCAGCAGATCGTCTTGACCATATCTACATGCCTAAATGCAATGAGCTGCTGCCATGTGATTACTATATATATATACAAACATAGTTAACCAGCAGTTATAAAGCATATAGGTGGTATCCATGTTTACATGTTTAATGAAGTATATTTGAGCACATATAGTACAGGGCTGCATGATATTTGAAATAACATGAATTAAAATAGTTTGCTTTTCGGTGATATACAGTATGTATAGTGATGTGAAATCTATTTCACCAAATGGTTTGAATAACTTGGTAAAAAAAAAAGTGATTTTGTGCTTTAAAATTGCTTTTGTTTACACAGCAACAGAAAAAAATCCACAATAGGCAAACATTAATATACAAATATGCAAATGGTCACCTTTAATCCCTACTTGACAATGCACACCCTGCAGATATATAGACAAAGAGAGAGAGATACTGTAAACAGAAAGAAAGAAAGAAAGAAAGAAAGAAAGAAAGAAAGAAAGAAAGAAAGAAAGAAAGAAAGAAAGAAAGAAAGAAAGAAAGAAAAAGAATACTTGTTTTCCTAGCTCACATTGTTATGCTGCGTTCACACGAGAGTCTGAGCATGCGGAATTCTGTTGCAGGTCACTATGAAAAGGGGCAGAATTAATTGAGATGATTAGACTTAAAAAAAGTGAGCAATTGGTCCATATTTTAAATTTCTGTCCAGAGAGGTCATGTTTTGATCTTCGACTGGTGTCATGCAGCCACAAGATGCAATTTTGCCATGCGTGAACTTTGCAATGCAGAAAACTGTGAAACTTATCACACGAGCTTGAGTGTCCGGTCTGTCGCATTCGATAGTGTATTAATAGATGTCTATAGGGCGAAAAGGGCAGTGTGACCGCAGCATTAGTTTTAAAGTGAATTAATATGTTCAAGTTAACTCAAGTCATATGAAAAAAAAATGTGTTTGTTTTGGTAATCTTTAATCAAAACCTATCAATTTGCTTCCTCTCTGGAATGACAATCCTTTTCTGATAACGTCAGTTTGACAGCTAGGGTGAAATATGCTCAGACACACCAGCGCAAAAATTAACCCCCCACTCAATATTCCCTTTAAGTTGAAAATGCTTCATCACACCAAATTAAAAGTCTCCACCAATTTCACCAAGTTCATACAGACTTTAACAATGACCTTCACAACGAGGAATTTAGACGACTACTCAGATTCACCCTAATGAGTGTGAATGTAATTAAAATACACTAAATACCAGAAATGCATTAGAAATGACATGCTTGGGATCATATTCAGGTGTTGTAGGGGGGCCCTTAATAGATAACAAGAAAATCTGGGTATTAAAGAATAGCTCAAACAGCTCCACTGTCTACTTAAAGCTGTCTTCGTAGTGGAGAAAATTCCCATTAATTGGAGCTGAGAGAACTGTGTTCTCTCGAGGGTGACATGGTTAATGATCTGTTCCCATTGTGCACAAACCAATTAGCCTGTGTGACCCCAGACATGGCATCTATGCCATAACACTACAGCAGGTTCTTGCGGCTGCCATGCACTGGTCTTATCTACAGCCACCAATACGAGGCTAGAGGCAGTGCATTATGGGCTTGTAAGAGCCGCATGATGAAATTGCAGGGAGGGTCAATTATTGAGATATATAGAGAATGCTGGGAAAGAAATATTGAGTATTAATGGTGACTGCTTAACCCCAGAAGTCTTGTTAATGTTTTTAAAGTTCAGGAACTTACATATATCAAGTATTCTCACACATACCTGTTATAAACTTTTACACCTGTAATACTCTTCCTTTGGTCCGGCCCAAGGTTAAATATTACACATTGCAGTATACAAACAGCCATGTGACAATAATCACATTAGTCATTGGCTAGACAAATTTCTAATTGGTCAGAATTAAGTGAAGTTTTCAAACTAATTTCGAGAGGAGCACGTGATATGATTGACTGCAGCTGGCCACTCATCTACATTCACTAGTTAGCCAATCAGATTAACCCCAACTCACTATAAGTAGCCTAGCTAGAACTACTCTCTTATCTTCGTTTTCTGAAGAAACCCCCCATCCACCCCATCTCCTCCTTTCTTCCTCTTACCACGGGGAGCTCTCGAGAACCACCTGATCTCGTACTCCCCGCATATGCTCTATGGACCAGGCGGGAGCCCTGGGCTCACCTATCTCCGAGCTCAGGGTTCTCTCCCGGGACAGCATGCCAAACCTGCTAACAGTTGTCAAACAATATCTAAGTGTGAACTCTTGAATGCACAGTATATTCATATGAGCAACACACAGAAGTAAACAAAGAGCGGAGGAAAAGTCAGCAGGCAGTATGGACCTCCTCTCAACTCCACATTTGTCCATGACCTGCCATAATTGCAGCAAAGTTTCAAATAACTTTTTTTCTTGTCCCTAAACTCAAGTCGCTTTAGTCCAAAATGCAAAGTACTTTTTGCATTTGGTTCAGCTTGAGGTTGGTTCAAGTTCTTACCATAAATGAACCACTCCAGGGTTTGTTTGAAAGCATACAGAGACCACTTCTTCGAGCAGGTTTTGGTACACTTGTTTGGTCTGCATTTGGTGTGCGACCAAGCATTGCCTCTTTCACACCTTTCCAAAACAAACCACAAAAAAAAGGCAAACAATCTCTTGCACATTAACCGTTTTAGCTAAATGAGGCAGGTGAATGGCCCCTGAAGTTCGAAAGGTTAGCTTCCATATTCATAAATTGATAATAACTTGCTCACTTGTCAATAATGAATATCAAATTTAACTAAAAGAATATCCACGGCTGGGTTGAATATTTTAAGTTTTTTCTTTCATATTATGAATTATATCCAAGTGAGAAAGTTTATCGGAAAAAAAGATGCTATACGGTCTATTGGACTGTTGAGATATCTTATTCGTAGGCCCACACAAAATCTGCACGTGCAGAAATCCACAGACTTTTGGCCTATCATTGAGTCTATTTATTTACTTTTGTAAATGTGTGTACATTTATATTTATTCAGTTTTAAATTAATTTTGACTAAAACTAATTTCAGAATAATATTGTCTATTATGAAAGTATTCATTTGATTTATTTACAATACAGTTTGTAAAGTAATATTTTCTGTCTTTTAGTAGATATATTATATGATAGACTTGTTTTGTTTACCAAATAAGTGGCTCTGTATGGATTCTCATTGTAAACATATAAGTTCAAAAGGTATTATTTTTTTATTTTATATATTAAGGTTTTAGTTAAATAATTCTGTATAAATCTGCAGATTTTTTTTTTTTTTTGCAAAATTCTCCACAGAAAAAATAGCAAAAAATGTCCACAGATTCTGTCTGGCCCTACTTATTAGTCACTCATGTGATTGACAGCTTGCAAGAACTATGAAAAGTAATTTATTTCCATTCAACATTACGAAGGCACATGGAGTTATTACAAAATATTGGTGAGCCTGAATAAATAATAAAAAAACAAACTCAAATGCTGCACTAAAAATATAAATGTGACAAAATACGTGCTCTTTAAATATATTTTTAAAAAGTAGCATGTTTGTGTTTTTATAAAGTCTGTCAACTCTCACACATTCAGCATGACACTCAGGCAATTGACACTATTCTCACACTCTCACACCTCACGTCCATTTTCTCATGCAGTAAAAATATTGTTTAAGTTCTTGCTAGTTAATTTATAATATATAGTACAGTTTAGCAATTTCCGGTGAACTTTTGCAGTGACTTGTCACCACCTACTGGTGATTTTAGTTTTGTAAAAACATTAATAATTGCCCCCCATCATTTCATAATACCAAATCTGTGTAAGCATGTTTGTTTTGTTAAAGAGACCCTATTATGGGTTTTTGAAAATTAACTTCCATAGAGTGTGCAACACAGCTCTAAGTGAATGAAATCATCCAGCTGAGGGTTAAATCTGAAGTTGCACCTTGTTTAAAAATATTGTTTTTTTAACAAAAGATTAGACTCAGAGTTGTTTAAATGATTCGTTGTGCATCTGGATCTTTTGCCTTTGTCGGCATGAAACAATACCAAATATGAATTGCCGGATCCGGTAAAACGTGAACGCGCCTTTCCCTTCAGACACTACCGGAGTGCAAGTGTGTGTGGGAATGATCATTACTGAATATGAGTGAACATTAATAAGTGACCGTTCTGGTGGTTATTGCAATAATCTACCCTGCAACGTGGGATTCGTCAGCCATTTGTTAAAGGAAGAATTAGAAAAGACTACTAATGTATGGGACTTTGTCAGAGATTGACAGGAAATTTATATGTACACAATTCATGAATCAGTTTTTTCCCTTCATTCCACAAGTGTATATAAGTGTGATTAAAATGGTTGTCTCCTTGTTTTCTCTAGCTAGCAAAATATGTATTTAATTGTGTTTTGCTACTTGTAGTCACTCCACGAGGTTTGTACTGTATTTGGTTAACTTTTTGCATTCTCATATCGCATCTAAAGCCATGTTGAAAATGTGTGCCACTTTCTTTACAGATTGCAATGTGTTTGTGCGATCCTGTCACTTGTCAAGTTTCAAAATTAGTTCAGCTTTTGCCACTATGTGGAATAATACTGAATGTGTGTCACTGTTTTTACCTATGGTTTAATAATCGAGCAATATGCTAGTGTTTATCTGCATTGCTTTAATGCGCTCCTGCATTGGGCTCACACATATACAATCGACCAATCACAACAAACTAGGTCATCTAGCTAATCAGCGCAGATTAGCATTGCACTAAGGAGGGGTTTGGGAACAAATGAATCGCTGAATGAATCATATTGGAGTCGTTGGGATAACTAGGTAAAAGTAAATGCACATTATAACGAAAGTGTTTTTTGACCTTGATTGCATATCAGCCTGATGTTGGAGACCCCCAAAACCAAAAAATTACTTTTTCAATGCAAAATAGGAGCTCTTTTTTACTCATTTTATTTGAGTAGAATCCTAATAAAGTCTCTTTACTATAAACAAACATAGGTTTTATATTACATTTAAGGATTTGGAAAAAAGATCACGAATTACATGCATTCAAAAAAAAAAAGAATCACATATGAACTAAAAGTTGGTGGCCCTGTGTATACTTGATTATTGTGCTCCAAAAACACAGATATTTGGCATGTAAACAAACACAATACATACCAGTCTAAAAACTGAGCAAAACTGATATATAAAATGATAATTATGACCATCATTCACTCACATAGGTGTGCACATTTTGATTTGGACTGTGTTGTATTTGTGTTTTTTTTTGTTTGTTTTTTAGGACAAGTTTACATAATCATTATTTTGAGCTACTGACTTTTCACATTCAATCAAGAGTGCAAGGTCACAATTAGAGAGAATCACTTATTCTTCTACTACTGTAGATTTAAGGTGAGCAAAATGCTATGAATCAGCTCCCTGAAGTGATTGATAATGCGCATGTAAAACAATGTTTTTTAAAAAGCTGTATGAATATTTCTTGAATAATCCTAAACTTCAAGTTTCTGTAGGTAATTCTAGGTACTGTATATATGGATAACCATATTATGTATTGTAATGTCTATTTATATATCGTATTTATTGTGTAGGGCCATACACCTGAAGCGCTTCACGATCATGAGGGGGGTCTCTCGACACAACCACCAGTGTGCAGCATCCACTTGGATGATGCGATGGCAGCCACAGGACAACGACATCAATGCACTCACCATACACTAGCTATAGGTGGAGTGGATTGACAGTGATACAGCCAATTCAGTGGATGGGGATGATTGGGAAGCCATGATCGGTAAGGGCCGATGAAGGGAATTTGACCAGGACACACGGTTACACTCTTTACGAGAAGTGCCATGGGATTTTTAATGACCACAAGAGAGTCAGGACCTTGGTTTAACAACTTATCCAAAAGATGGCGCTCACTGACAGTATAGTGTCCCCTTCACTATAATGGGGCATTAGGACTCAATTCAATTCATCTTTATTTCTATAGCACTTTTACAATGTAGATCGTGTCAAAGCAGCTTCACATTAAAGATTATAGTAAATTGAAACAGTGTCAGTCCAGTTTTCAGTGTTGAAGTTCAGTCTGGTTTAATATTCACTGCTGAGAGTTCTAACAATGAAGAGCAAATCCATTGATGCGCAGCTCCACAGGTCCCGAATCATGCAAGCCAGCTGAGACAACGGCAAGGAAAAAAACTTTACCAATTGGCGAAAGACTCACACAGACCACAGGTTGAGCGCCCCCTTCTGGCCTCATTAACACTACTTCCAACAACAGCCTAGTTTTCCCATGTGGTCTCCCAGCCAGGTACTGACCAGGCTCAGCCCTGCTTAGCTTCAGCGAGTAACCAGTCTTGGGCAGCAGGGTGATATAGCTGTGGCCATGTAACCATGTAACATTCACTGATATATTTATAGCCAGTATTCAAAACATACATATATGAATTCTAAAATCTGATTTCAGCCTTACAGAGTGATTTCAGTATCAGAGATCTTTTGATTCACTTGATGTGAAATGTTGAGAACATAAATATCACACATTTGCCCCTGTGAAGTAATGAAATGTTTATGCTACATCATGCACCAATTGCTGCTTGAGAGAAAAGGATGGAGGCAGTTGCAGGAAATGAATACCCTGAAAATACGTCCGTTGAGATTTTCATGGCAAAGTGTTGCCATTTTCTGCATCCCCCTCTCTTTCCTTTAAACACATCTAAATGTTTTCATCCAAGCTCGTTCTCCCATCTGCCTGACTGATCAAAGCTACAAAATGTATACATTCCCTTTGCCCTGTTTTCAGACAGCCCTACATTGTTCAAAGGGGAGCAATGCAAATTATTAACATCCTTTGCAAACAAAGGGCGCATTTTTGTGAAGCGAATTTCACAGAGCATAATAAAATACAATCTATACCGTATTAAAATGAAGTCTTGAGACGCAATTTAAGATTCAAAAAGCCATGTAAGGTGCATGTACATGATAAAATTAGAAAATGGTAAACTTACAGTATTTATACCTTTCACTGTCACTTATTAAGCCATACATTTGGTATTTACAGCATATTACACAATGTCGTCCCATTTAAAATACTCCAGGCAAGGATTTAAAATAACATAACATGCTGATTTAAAATAACATAACATGCTGATTTAAAATAACATAACATGTGCACAAACAGTACGGTCCCACAATCCACCATTGTTGTTTTGGAGTACTCAGATGCCTAAAAACTGTAAAACACAATATTTTTTTTATAGTTTCCAAGAAGAATATAATATAATTCTCGAAATAGGTTCATATTCAAACACGTTTAAAAAATTTGCATTTTTAAGCTCCCAAAATGCATTTGTAGTGTAAATGAATAGCCCAAATACATGAACTAAAAATGGTGATGTATAACACTAGATTAGACAATCCTTACAGAACATCCCTGTTGTTAAATGCATCTAATAGCATACACTGTAAAAAAAAAATCTGGAATTTTACGGTTCTGGGGAAATAAACCGGCTGTTAATTACATAAATTTACTGTAAAATAACAAAGGTTGAATTAAAGAAACTGACCAGAAACTGAAATTTAAGGAAATTTCTGTAATTTAATGTCTGTTATTTTACGGTAAATTTCAGTAATTTAACAGCCGTTATTTTACTTTTTTTCCCAGCACCCCAGCTGCTGGAAATAAACCGTAAAATTGTAGATTATTAATAGACTTCTTTAAAAAAATAGCAAAGGCTTGAAAAAGGATCAATCAGTAACATTTAAACCCTTAAAAGCATTCCCAGGCGTCTTCAGGATGTCGTTCACTAGCCTCCCCCTCATTAATTTCTTAATATATTAACCACAATATTCCACAATATTAATTATAAACAATATTCCAAGTAAACTATAAAACATTAAATGTAGTATGCAATAATGAAGTATCTGTTTACTAATAATTTATGCATTGTATTTAAAAAAAAAAAAAAAGGGTATAAGGTAGCTACTGTAGCCAGCTACCCAATGTACAGTATGTAATCTATAAATATTATATATATATATATATATATATATATATATATATATATATATATATATATATATATATATATATATATATATAAAATTATGCAACAATTATGTTGTGTCTAATTGAAAGAAAGAAACTTCAAAAGGTTTGGAACACATTGAGTGTGCATGGATAATGACTGCATTTTTATTTTTAGATGAACTGACCCCTTTAACACAAAGTATCTGATGACTCAATGAGTGAAATTTGCCTTTAATCCTGAAGGGGGCAATGTGTGATTCACAATGATGACATTTTATTCATAATAATCACAGGTTGAAATGGCTTTACTGCAAAGCAATTACTATACACAATTGGATTATAAGTGTCACTTTCACGTGATGGCAGATCTGGTGAATAAGCTGTCAGTGAACAAAATATTGTTAGAAAAATGTTAAGAATTATAGTTTGTCAGACTATAATGTTTCAGATAAAAACAACTGTAATATCAGTCAAAGATAACACAAGTAAACACATCATGCTGTTATTAAATGAAGGTTTTTATTATTAATTGAAAACAAGATACACAAATACATAGCCCTGCGTGTTTGCCACTAAACCTAATAACTGGTTGAGCCACCCTAGGCAACAAAAACTGCCATCAAGCATTTTGCAATCAACCGTTTTAGTCTGTTACATCGCTGTGGAGAAATTTTGGCCCACAACAGAATTGTTGCAATTCAGCCACATTGGAGGTTTTTCTAGCAATGAACCGCCTTTTTAAGGTCATGCCACAGCATCTCAATTGGATTCAGGTTAGGATTTTGAGTAGGCCACTCCAAAGTAATCATTTAGTTTTTCTTCAGCCATTTAGAAGTGGACTTGCTTCACACCACTGTAGGTACGAGATGCTAATGGCCATAAAATATGGAATAACAATTGATAAAACATTCATGACCTTAAAGAGTAGACGGGACAGTTCACCAACAAATGAAAATGACCTCCTCATTTACTCTCCCTCATGTGGTTTTAAACCCTTATCTGTGTCTTTCTTCTGTTATAAGATATTTTGAAGAACAATGATAGCTGGAACTCATCGACTTTCATAGTAGAAAACAAAATACTATGGAAGTCATTTTTCTGATTATGTTCTTTTGAGTACACCAATAGAAAGGAACTATATGAAGTTTTGAACAAATGATGACAGAATTTTCATTTTTGGGTGAGCTATGTCTTTAAGGCAACCAAGAGTTATTATGGATATGTACCCCTGCATACATTTCTGGAGAGAGCAAAATACGTCCCAGGAGGTACTTTTTTTGTAGTATTTGTTCTCACAAATCTACCAGAGGCCGCTGTGTACGCTTTTTGAGATCTCCAATTTTTCTAGCAAGTGCCATTCATGCCTGCTCTAGCGTACATGGAAACAGAGGCCACTGTGTATGCTTTTTGATATCTCCAATTTTTCTAGCGAGTGCCATTCACGCCTGCTCTTGCGTAAATGGAAAGAGGCCGCTGTCGACTGACTGACTGACCGACTGATCACCTACCCTCTTTCCCAAACCCAACCGATAGTGTTTCCAAAAGCACTAGTTGACCCATCCCGCCTTTCCTAAACCCAACCGACAGTGTTTTCAAAAGCAATCCAGAAAAAGAAAAGCCTTCGCAGTCACCTGATTTTTGTGTTTGTTTTACCTGCTTTCTTGAACCGTTCTTCGCACCTTGTTGTCACAGTCAACTCCTCTCTGCGCCTCAAGTCCGCCGATGTATGCGGCGAGTCACTGGGCAATCTGGTAACAGCGAAAAAGCTGTCCACAGGGAAGTAAGCAGTCAGCTGGTAGCGCAAGAATAAACAAAAGCCATCAGTGGCATCATACCGCCTCGTAGCATTCGTTTTAAAGATGAAATGCAGCCATACGTACCTCTGGAAAAAGTGTACACAGCGACCTCTGGATTTGTGAAAACATTAACTGTAAAAAAAAAAAAGTACCTCCTGGGATGCATTTCACTCTCTCCAGAAATGTAATATGGGGCATGTTTAGTCACAATGACCCTGTGTTGCTTTAAGGTGAGACTTAGCAGGTAATAAATCCTGCAGAACAATTTGAAATCATATTTTGACAGAGTAGGTTATTAGGAATTTTTATGATAGCCAATAATTTACTAAATGTAAAAAAAATAAATAAATAAATAAAAGTTGCATTCTAGTTAATCACCATTGTCACAGACATAGTCTCATTTTGTTACACACAAATCAACAATAAAGTTAGTGCATGAATTTGTATTTAGTAATTTAGAGTTCACCATACAGTGGCAATATACCCTAGCAATGTCCTCATCTGACCCAATGAAATGTGGGTTAACTCGACTGAAGTGAGCTCCCAAATCACATAACAAAGACTTATTGAGTGTGGAGAGTCACGTGGCTCATGAGTCTTGCAAACGTAAAGCCTGTCATTCTGAGCAGTTGAGCTGAAGAAAGCATAAATCAACAGTGTGTCAGTCAAAGATATCCCACCATAGAGATGTTCCAGAGGAAGAGCTTCTGCGGCAGATGCCCTGAAGTCTGTCAACCTTTGAAGGTGGTGCTTTAGAATTCAGCTCACAAAATGTGTCAGACTTGCAGCGCCACACACTCTGTGCTGATTCTCTTGGATCTGGTCCACGTGTCTCCTCTGCTCAGGCGAATCGTCTCAGAGACAGGACCCTAAGGCAGGGCTTTAAAAGGTCTGTTCTGATAGAGGGAACCTGCTCGACTCTGACCGCTTCCGAGGGAGGCTTGATCCACCGTGACGTGCCGCTTCGTTCTACGCTGGAATTCAGCATTGGATGCATGTGATGCCATTAATGTCTGGGTTTTATGTGAGTGTGTGTGTGTGAGAAGAACACACAAGCACATAAACCATTCAATGCACACATACACTTGAAAATGAATGGGATATAGACACTGATGGTAAAAAAATGAATAAGGGCTACAAAATTAAGTTCATACTGGAATCATTATACTACAAAAGAAAAGGGCTGCGTCCGAAATCGCCTACTACTCAGTAGGTACTACATTTAAATTTTAATTTACTTCTCAACTGTTTGATATAGTATGAATGTGAGTAGTATGAATGGAAATCAAATGTACTATTTCCACCATTTTGTCATGATCACCCTTAACTACCCACATCTTTTGCATTGCTTTACTCCCATTCATGAATTCTCTCGTGAAGCTTTATAGGATAGTGTAGATTCCATCAGATACGCACTTCAGAATCTCGCCGGAAGTACTAGGTCATCCAGATAAGTTCTCGCATACTGTTTTTTGAATTCTATGAATTCTGACATACTACTGGTCTCGTATACTGTTTTTAGGGTACTATATAGTATGGAAGTATGTGATTTTGAATGCAGCCTATCATTAGCAAAACTTAAAATAGAATGGCTTTACTATACTTAATCAAATATAAGTGTAAGCTTTAACCCTTAAGCATACCTTATACTGCAGACCTTGGGTCACGAAACACCAAAACACATTTTTTTGAGATGTTGACAGTCATATATGTGTCCCACATTGCTAAAAGCACCATTAGGACACATATATTTCACTAAAAAGTGAAAATTGGTTTGCGTTAATTTGTGGAAAATTTGCTTTATTTCGAGCAAATTCATTCTTCCGGTTTGAAAATTATTTTTGAAGCAACTTCACGGGCATGAGATCCTTGTGTAAATTCCAGCTGTCTTTGAGTTTTTAGCATTAATTTATGAGAAATACTTGGTTCAAACAAATCAGCGTGCTTTATTGTGAATGAGGTGCAACTTCATTAATATGCATAGTAGCTTCGAAGAACGTTTTTACCTGTTACAGTGTTCAGACGGCAGAGAGATGCCACGTTGTGTTACCAACCATAATTAAAACAAGTTGACGAAGAAGAATTGTTTGAAGACATGGGTCACATTTATAAATGTGCCAAAACTAAGGTTTTGTTTCCATTTCCCCACGATGAGAGCACAGCTTGTGTGCAAACCCACATTTGTGGATTACAGTGGTCTGCTGACATGTGACAAAAATATATTTGTAGGGAACATTTTTTTTTACCCGAGAGCTTTTCGCATCTGGAAATGGTGAAATTCAGAAGATACGGTTCTCCAGTTGGTGTTGACTGTGCCTCTCAATAAACATAAACAACGAACATTGATCGCACACTTACCAAATCCGTAGAGACAGTAAAGTTAGTTAGTATCGTCAGCAGTACTCTTTCAGTTTTTAAAGACATACCTTAGTCAAAATGATTTAGTTACTAAGTTTACAGTAATATCAATACAATATTATGGACTGAATGCTCTCCAAATGTAAACATGTAAACACCTTAATCAAACTATTACTACCGTGTAGGATTTTTCACAGCATATGATTTTTGCCGCATTTACTGACAGAATAGACTACACTCACAGCTGTTTGATGCTATTCTCTGCACCTACCGAGTCTTTGCACCTACCAAGAAATGCGAGGATTTATTTTTCTCCCATACGGTGTGCGGTATTAAATACCATTAAAACTACACTCTCCATGCATGAAATGTTCCTGAATGAAAGTGAAAGTGCCAAAGGGTTCATGGCCCTTTAATTCTTCCCTTGTGGACACGTTTGGGCATGAAGGATTTTAATTAAAAAAATTTAAACAAACGTTACATCACTGTCTTTAAATAATTTAATACTCTACATAGTTTTGTATTTTTTATGTCTTTTTTAATGTAGATCTCTTTAAAATTACAAATAAAAAATTAATTTAATTTTAGAATATCCCCATTCATTTTCTCAGCTTATGAGAAAAAATATGGAGTTGGACTTTGTTTTGTTGAATCAAGTGCTTTTTTATTATAATTATTGTTTGCATAAGTGGCAAAATTCTAAGACTAGTCTTGAAATGTTTATATTAAGGGAACCATTTAAAAAAAAATCCATGCCACTTCTTTCTATGCGATGGCATTAATGGCTGTTTATTTTCCCTTATCTGTGAGAAGACCCTCTCAGACATATGAAAATGAATGCAACATTGACCATTCATACTAGACTCATCATGCCTCTATAAAGCATGTTTTGATTTCTCTGCAATCGATTCATCATCACAAATGATGGATGTTTCTATGGATACAGTTAATGTAATTAATCCAGACAGAAAATGACATTGTTAACCCTGCCCACTTCAACTTGGCTTCATTTTTTTAAGACCCCCATTGATGTATTACTCTCTGTGTGACCTTTCACATTCTTTCATTTTGAATAATGAATGATGTCTAAGAATGAGAATGGTGTAGATCATTCTTAAAAAAGCTTAGTCTACAAATATTGTCTTCCGTCACTTTGTGATAAATCACACCTGTTAGGCCTGGTGTCTGTTCCAGTTTCTTTCTTAACTTAAGATGGTCAGCAAAATCTCCATCTTCTTCACTTTTTTGATAGTGTTTAAGGGCAGTTCTGGAGGACAAAATAAACACATGACCAACAGGTTGTAAATAATGTATACAATATACAAACATTTACAAATTAATTCATTTGGTTTATCATTAAGGTGCATAATTACTATTCCACTCCAGTTGTACGAGAAACAAATAATAACTTGACTTCTCATTGATCATTTGGAAAAGTGGCAGAAGTTTGATTTTTCTGATAAATTATCTGTTGAACTGCATCCCAATCATCACAAATACTGCAGAAGACCTATTGGAACCCGCATGGACCCAAGATTCTCACAAAAATCAGTTTGATGAAGGAAAAATCATGGTTTGGGGTTACATTCTGCATGGGTGGCAAACGAGAGATCTGCAGAGTGGATGGCAACATCAACAGCCTGAGGTTTTAAGACATTTGTGCTGGCCATTACATTACAAACCACAGAAGAGGGCAAATATTTCAGCAGGATAGCGCTCCTTCTCATGCTTCATCCACATCAAAGTTCCTGAAAGCAAAAAAGGTAAAGGTGCTCCAGGATTGGCTAGCCCAATCACTGGACATGAACATTATTGAGCATGCCTGGGGTAAGATGGAGGAGGAGACATTGAAGATGAATTCAAAGAATCTTGATGAACTCTGGGAGTCCTGCAACAACGCTTGCTTTGCCATTCCAGATGACTTTATAAAAATGAAGTAAAATGAGCGTAATCTAAAGGCCTTTGCCTTTAATATAAGCCACTTCTAATACCAAATGATCATCTAGAAAGTCAAATTATTATTTGTTGTTCCTAAAACTTGGATAGGCGACAAGACTTTTGTCAGGTCTATCATCTTTGGAAAAAAAAAAAAAAAGTTTTTTTGAGATATAGGCTCATTAGACAAGTCTTTTAGAGTTAAACAATTTTTTTAAAGAGTTTTATAATTTTTTTTTATTCATTCAGTGGTTCTCCAGGTCTGACGGGAGCAGTTTTAGCTTAGCTTAGCATAAATCAATAGGTGCTTTGTCATTTAACGAATACTGTAGACCAGTGTTTCTCAACCACGTTTCTAGAGGACCATCAGCTCTACAAATTTTCCATGTCTCCTTAACCAAGCACACCTGATTCAGATCATCAGCTCATTAGCACAGACTGAAAGACCTGTAATGGGTCAGACAGATAAAGAAAACATCAAAAACATGTAGTGTTGGTGGTCCTCCAGGAATGTTGTTGAGAAACACTGCCTTAGACCACTGATTTTGCTTGCAGTTCAGTAAGTTTATGGATGTGGAAACAATTATCATTTCAGATGTAGATCATCTCCAAAGAAAGATTAATATCCATCAAGTCAGATTGATAAATTGTTATCCTTATCAATAGATTATCAAACAGTCTTTAAGCTCTAACGAAAATAAGTATGAGCTTGATAAAAAAGAATGGTGTGTGTATGTGAACTATAAATAGCTGCAAATTAAGGTTTCTCATAATAAGCACTTTGAAATGTGTGCTGTGGTCAGAATTCTGCAGTATGAACTTACATTAGAAAGGCACGGAACTGTGTTTAAATTGCTCCCTCTGAAAGTTGCTGGCTCCTCACCACCTATTCAGAAGAACAAATGTATTTTTCTTGTTTATGCCCTTAGCCTAATAAAACACAGATAGCTATGCGACTAATACAAGACTCAATGTTCCACCTGAGAGGCCTATAAAAGACATTTCCTCTCCATTTGGTCATTTTTAACTGTTGCATCCAGCACAGACTTCTAAAAAAGATATGCATTGCATTTCTGGACCTGGGATTGTAGGATAATACACTGGTACAGAGTTAAAAAGATCATTTTATTCACCCCTAAAATGATCATTTGCTCACCCTCAAGTCTATTCAAACTCATACAGCATTTGTTTACATTGTTAAATTAATATATTTGAATTAAAACAGAGATTTGTGCGCCCATTAAAAGTCGACTTTCCACAAACTCGCTTAAAAAATTTAATGTACAGTACCTTAAAGTAAATGCTATAACAGTAACTTATATTTGTTTTTTAGTGAACAATGTTTACTGTATTTAAGCTTGCCAGATATGTGAGAGCCAAGGATGTTCATTCTTGCCCACCACAAGCACCAATAAGATTTGAACTTCTGTGTATGTTTGCTAATCAATATTCAAATAAAATCCTAAATTTGTGCATCATATTAAGTGATAATTTCTCCTCAGAAGACTTATTAAATTAAAACCCTTGACTCTTATTTGTTTATTTATTTATCTCATATCTCATTATGACTGCTTTGAAGTGTCAGAGTTTTTGGGTAAATAGAATTTTAATGGAGAAATTATATCTTTCATGTTACGTTACAAATATTTCATCTGTGTTCCAACATTAGAACCATTAGGGGGTTAGTAAATAAGGGGAACTTATACTTTTTTCTCACCAACAATGACAAATCGTATCATATCATGTCATGTCATATCATACCAATTTTATCTTCTTTACACTGGCTGCCTGTTAAGTCCCATATTGATTATAAAATATCTCTCCTTACCTATAAGGCTCTAAATAGTCTAGCTCCTGTTCATCTAATCAACCCTCTGTCTCGTTATAATCTGACCCACTTTTTAAGATCTCAAAATGCAGGGCTTTTAGTTGTACCCAGAATAACAAAGTACACAAAAGGAGAGCTAGTGTTTTCCTAAACTCTGAAATAGTCTTCTTGACAATGTCCAAGGCTCAGACACACTTGTGTGAAAAGGTGTTTCCCCTTACAGATTACTTCTTTTTTTGCTTGTTTGTCTCACTTTAATGCTTCAGATCATCAATCTAAATTAAGTATTAGTCAACGATAACACAAGTAAACATCATGCAGTTTTTAAATGAAGGTTTTTATTATTAAATGAACACAACATTCAAATCTACATAACCCTGTGGGAAAACGTCCTCTTCTGAACCAAGGTCAGAATAGTTTTGGATTTTTCATTAGTTTTAGCATTTATTTAGTTTTGACTTTGTTTTTAAATTCAGTTGGTTTTAATTAGTTTATAGAGGTAAATTTACTAGTTTTCAAATTTTGAAATTGCTTGGTATTAGTTTAGTTTTTATTAGTTTCATTAGTTTTATAAGAATTGGAATTAGAATTAGTTTTATTTTTATTTATTTTTATTTTTTTGTAAATTAGTATATTTGTTAGGTGCAAGATTCAAATTCATCAGAATTAATATTGTAATAAAAACTCAACCAAAGATAGGCTGCCTTTTTTGACACAAGAACACCACCATCTACCCATCATCAAATTCAACAGCCCACAAGACAGCAGCCTCAAGTAAAATATGTGTGTAAGGCTGCTTCTCAGGTTAGATACAGTAGTGATGAGAAGTCATTTTGTAACAATCTTCCCAAGTTTGGACTTAACATATCAAATATCAATCATAATTTCAGTCAGTTGAAACATCACCATGATCTGAGTTATTTACAATTACGCTTTGCAACCCAACTGAAACATGATGCACTTATTTAAATTCCAGTATGACTTTCTGTTATGAAATAAACGTACGTTTCGCCAGATCTTCTCATTTGTTC
Organism: Danio aesculapii; assembly: GCF_903798145.1. NCBI lineage: Eukaryota > Metazoa > Chordata > Actinopteri > Cypriniformes > Danionidae > Danio > Danio aesculapii. Next base: position 41,114,390 of record NC_079443.1, read on the forward strand.
AAGTTTAGTTCAGTCACAGTATAGGTATTTACATTAGATGTAGCCTACGCTATTGTCTATTGGAAGGAATGCATCAATTGAGCCGACATTTTAGTACAGGGTAGCACTTCTTTAAAATGAATGTGGGACCAAGGTGCAGTGCAGGACTGGCCATCCAGAGCCAGAGATATATACACATATATACAATTATCTATGATCGGAAGTTTTCCTGCTGGTCAGTATGCAAATATTTCTTTAAATTACTAAAATTATAATTTTACATCACTTTTTTATATTGATGATTTTTATATTGATTAATTTGATCTAATCTGTGTCCTGAAACACCCCCCTCTCCTGCTTTTACGTGTGAATGAATCTCCGTTATGAACGACTCGTTCACTTAGCTGACAATAATACAAGTTTCTAGCACAGCAGCGTCTTGTCATATTTCATTTACATTGTTTGCTTATTTTCTTTCAATAAAACTAACATAAACCTAGAATTTAGAGAGAGTTGGTGCTACTTTGCCTTATGGTGAATGCAGTAAGTGACTGCATTATCATCAATAACGTTACCTGTTGAGCACAAAAAGTCCAAAAGTCCACCATCTTCAGATTGGCTTTGGTCTTGACTACTGCAGTTGAATGACATTTGTTCTGGGAGCACTGTACAAATGTGGTGGCACTATTGACACATGCTCAGGGTCTGTATGTGATATCTAGTGTATATACTGTATCTATGCAGTCACAGCAGGCTGTTTGTGTTTGGTTCACTGAATCACACATGCGCAGTATTATTGGTTCACCACTTCTCAAATCTGATCTCAGTGTATTGTTCTAATTACTGAAAAACATATATTGGTTTATTTTGAGTCAGAAGGGGGTATCAGACATGTAAAAAGTGAGTTTTTGTGGATAAGTGCTTAATGTTGCTGGAGATGTGAATCACTTCAAATGATTCAGTTCGATTAGGTGAATTAGTTCAACCGGTTCACTTAGAAGGTTTGGTTAAAAAGAATGATTAGTTCGCGATCACAAATACAGAAATAAAACACATTATTGGGCATAAATGTGTTAAATTAATACATTTAAGTGTCTGCTCAGGTTGTATGTAATGTCACCGTGCTGATGTCAAGTAGTCATGTCAAGTAGTTGTTTTTGTCACGGCAACTGGAGAATGGCTTGATCTGGCCAATGGCATCAGGATTACAGACTCTGAGGTGCCATATGGTCAAACACCTGACAGCACGAAATAAATAGATTTACTTCTAAAAGGCGTACAGTCTGTATTAAATAAATCTATAAAGATGAAAACGAAGAACATTTTTGCTATAATGGTAGTTACAGTTAGTTTTGTATTTACACAATACGTTTCAGTTAGTTCTTTTATTTTATTTCAGTTGACGAAAATTATTTTTCAATTCTAGTTTTTGTTTTTCATTCATTTTCGTTACCTATAATAACCTTGTTCTGAATGGCTGATGAAAAACAAAATGAAGACTGGTGTGGCCTAGTAAGAGTCCTGACCTTAATCCGATCCTTTTTCACACCGTACACAATGCATCACTTAACTTTACACTTTCAGAAATAAAGGTACAAAATCTGGGATGGTACCTTTTCAAAAGATACATTTTTGTTCCTAACAGGTCCTTAAAGGTACATATTGGTACCTAAAAAGTAAAAATTAGTACCTCACAGTCACTTAAAGGTACAAAAGTGTACCCTAAATGTACAAATGTCCACCAGTATGGTACAAAAGTTTACCTTTTAAAAGGGTATCACCCCAGTGACAGATTTTGTACCTTTTTTCTGAGAGTGTAGGACACATTTAAATGCATCACTTCAAATGCATTCTTTCACAATGGAATAGATATTTCTAGCTTAAAATAGTAAGCACATCAGCAGATCTCTAGCTCTCAAGCGCTATACAAATAAACTCAAATTGAATTGAATAATACCAATGTCACCAAAAACCAAAGCAAAACACAAAAGCTAATACCCCTCATTATTTCAACTACAAACCATTCTATTTCCTATGGCATGCCTGTTTTGTTATTGTGTCTCCCAGACGTATTAATATAAGTTCATAAAACCCCCCGCTCCCTTATTCCTCTGTGAAACCTCCAGGGTCTCTACAACCATCGAGAATCTTTCAGATATTTGCAAGCAGATTATCTGAAGAGGCCGAACAACAACAACAACAACAACATCTTTCAGGGAATTAGAAGTATAGCAGAACTAATATTAAAAACTGTCAGGCACAATCACAGCTTTCAGAATTGCAGCAGCTCCAGATTCATCAAGCACGTTTGAAGGTTTGTGTTGTGTCACAAGGGGGCAGAGTTGTCTCAGGGTTGCTGTAACACAAGGTGATTTCAGCTCAGGCGTAAATACATTATGAAATGCTGGGTCACTGTCAGAAGCTTAATAAAATAATAAGAGCATCATCATTCAGTAAATCCGAATCAAAGGCTCATTTTTGCAGTGTACAGATTGGATAGTGAGGAGAAAAAGGGCCTTATTCACTGACCCCTCTGTTCACAAGCCCTAATTACTTCTGAAGGGCACGGCTCCTGCTATGTCGGATTATTAGAGAGTGATTTTAAGAGCATGTCAGACTGAATTACAGTAATTCACGCTCTTATATTCTAATCATGTGCTGTCACAGACGGAGTACCTGCATATCTGAACCGTTGATTAGATGGTTCATCTAACCATGAACACAGAGCAAGTAATTGGAAATTGAAATGTGTCACACATCGTGAGGAATCGGTTCCTTGGGGTCAATTTTAACATCAAATTACGCTTGAATAAAACAAGTTTATCACAGTAATACAGGCCGTCAGATTAAATTGTGAGCACTGGCCCAAGAGAATTTCAGTGGTTTTGTAGCCTGTCAGCTCATCAAAATAAACTCATAAATGAATAAACTGAAGCACTTGCATTTTCCAAAGCAAAAACGTGGCGGAGTTTGCCACTCCTGAGGTTTTCTAAGTGATTGCTATGGCATAGTCCAAAAATAAAAGTGTATTTCTGCTAATGTATTACAGTTTTCCATTTGACAGGTACATTGTAGAAGTCCATTCGATTGGCCCAACGATGGAATCCAATGAATGGTCGAAGGTTAAATGCATGTAAGCCTTTTCTAGTGCTTCTTAAAAGAATTGTATTATTTATTAGGATTTATTTAGATTTGTTTTCAGCTCCGAATTTAATGTTTCTCTAATATTCAATTGATCATTAAATTTAGAGTGTGGTTCTAATTAGTAATACATCACATTCATCAAAAATTAATTATTATTTCAGATATACTATACTTTCAGTTATTCTTTTATTGGGGACCAATTGTTGTTCCATGCGTGGCCAATTTTACATGCCTTCGCCATTTGAGCTTGCCAGCTTGATTCTTAGTCAGAGGTTTGCAGGTGACTGGTACCTTTTAAGTCAGCAGCCTGCTTGCTCTGTGACAGAAAAGGTAGTCTTCCTAGTCTTTTACCATGCAACTTCCCAGATCAAAGTGGTCAGAAAGCTAAATGCCTACGAATAAGTGCTATCTGCTTCATTATTTGTGATTCTCGTTTGATCCAGACTGGCTGTAAAACACCAAAGGCCAACAAAATGTGTCCACACAATTTACTGGTCATAATGATTTCAGTCGAATTCAAAATAAATCAAATATAAAATTGTATTTGTCAGGTTCAACTCGCTCTTTAAGATCTCAAAACTCAGGACTTCTGGTAGTACCTAGAATAGCAAAGTCGAGTAAAGGAGGTTGAGCCTTCTCATTTATAGCTCCTAAACTCTGGAATAGCCTTCCTGATAACGTCCGAGGCTCAGACACACTCTCCCAATTCAAAACTAGATTAAAGACCTATCTGTTCAGTAAAGCATACACTTAGTGCACCACTTAGGGGGCTTCCACACAGGTTATGCATCTTGCTGATATACACTGTGAACATCAGCTACGCTAATTATTTTCTTTATTCTCCATTTCCACCTGGGGATACTCTTCCCGAGGCCCTCAGACTATGCAGAGTCACTGATTCGATCCAAGACCAACGACGAGATGATCCCAAGGTTTCCATATCCTGGACCTGGCCGAATCCTGAACAACTACTGCGATGGTCATGGAAGAGTGGAGAACATGAGACTGTTTCCTATGACGCTCCAGAGACAGACGAGTCTTCGCTGAGGCCAGCTTCCAGCCTCCGCCACTGAGACTGCAGCTCTGCACAAGACGTTTGGCCAGCGGAGAAATTAAAATGGTCGTGCCCAACTGAGCCTGGTTTCTCTCAAGGTTTTTTTTCTTCACTTCCGCCTTTAGTGAAGTTTTTTTTCCCTCTCCGCTGTCGCCACTGGCTTGCATGGTTCAGGATCTGTAGAGCTGCGCATCGTTGGATTTGCTCTTCAATATTTGGACTCTCAGTAGTGATTATTAAACCACACTGAACTGAGCTAAACTGAACTGAACTTAAACACTACAAACTGAACTACACTGTTCCTATTTACTGTGACCTTTTATGTGAAGCTGCTTTGACACAATCTACATTGTATAAGCGCTATACAAATAAAAGTGAATTGAATTGAATTGAATTAAATTGTTTTACGCCAATTACATAAAACAATCAGAATGCTAATTCAGAGATGATACTGTAAATATACAACATCCATTACTTAGAGATGCATACCTGACCAGAGATGTACTTTGAAGCATAGAAATTTCAGCGACTCATATGCTGCATCGGGGTGTCTTGGCTACAAGATCCCAATTACATATACTCAACTCAGAACAAAGAACCGTAAATTAAAGACCTCTGTCAGGTCATATGTTAACCTAAAAACAAATCACCACCTGGGGTAAACTGTTCGTAATTGACAGACAATTTCACATTTCAGTAGGACTTTTCCCAAACTCAGACAATAATTATCCTAATACAAGTGACTACAGCAAAATTGAGACCATTTACTAATCACACAGAGACATTTAAAATGATAACAAACACGCAAGTTAAAGTTATATATTCACAAGATACACCGTATGAAGAGGATGAAGATTCGGTGTGGAATGTCAGCGACCTGAGCTCTGAGTGAAGAAGTGAAGGGGTGGCAGAGAGGAGGGAACATGATGGGTAACTGAGGCAGTTGAGGAACTTGCTCTTTTGCAGGTCTGCTACTCAGACTAGAAAGTTTATTGTTTTATTGCTTGGCAATTCTTGTGGTCTTGTCTCATGAAATCCCATAACAGTTCTCAGGGTCTGATGTTATGGTGAGATTTTGCCATCCTTGCAACATTTAAAATAATCTGTTCAACTGGGATAAGAATAGAGTCAACATTCTAGTTGGGCACGATGTCAAATGATGTCACTGATATCAGTTTGTGTTTTACAAATACTCTCATCCACCACCAGTGTGCAGCATCCTGGATGATGCAACGGCAGCCATATTGCGCCGGTCAGGACCTTGGTTTAATGTCTCATCCGAAAGACGGCGCTCACTGAGCAGCATAGGGTCCCCGCCACTATTCTGGGGCATTAAGACCCACACAGACTGCATGTTGGGTGCCCCCTGCTGGCCTCACTAACACTACATCCAGCAACAACCTAGCTTTCTCATGGGGTACCCCATCCAGGTACTGACCAGGTGCAGCCCTGCTTAGCTTCAGTGGGCGACCATGTGAGAGTAGCAGAGAGCTAGCTGCCGACTAAACAATATTATATCGAAAAAATAAGGATCATATAGCCAGCATAATAATTCATTAATTTTTCTTCGGCTTAGTCCCTTATTTATCAGGGGTCGCCACAGCGGAATGAACCACCAACTGGGCTAGGTGATAATAATTTTCCATCTTGAATGATAACAATGTATATTTCGAAAAAAGTTGTTAATGCTTCCAGATTTAAAAGAGTACCCCAACAATAACTAAAACCACAAAAATTTGAGGATTCATTAAATGTTATAACATTTTTGGATATTAAATTTGGCCAAAAATTCAGTACATCTCTAATATCAATGCGCTTTAAGGTTTCCATTGTTGCCTTTTCTGCTGGGTGATTGGCTCTTAGATCAATAAAGAATAAAAAAGTCCAGAGCTTATTATTGTTATCAACATAAATTTCATTGAGATTCGATATAATATCGTTTATCGGCCCAGCCCTATCACCAACTATTCCGGCATACACGTATGTTTTACACAGTGGATGCCCTTTCAGCTGCAACCCAGTACTGAAAAACACCCATACACTCTCTCATTCAAACACCCACACACACCATGGCCAATTTAATTCAAATCACCTATAGCGCATGTCTTTGGACTGTGGGGGAAACTCATGCAAACACGGGGTGAACATGCAAACTCCACACAGAAATGCCAACTGGTCCAGCCAGGACTTAAACCAGCAACCTTCTTGCAGTGAGGCGACAGTGATAACCACTGAGCCACCGTACCGTCCCCAACATAATCATTTCACACTAAATGTTCTAATGAATCATATTACAGTATATATTGACTATTATATATATTACACAGCGTGTCTGTGATTGTCCAAAGAATATTAATATGAGGCATGCAACTGGCTGTCAGTTGCCAAGTGTCTAGCAACCAAAGGTCATATTTCATACTCTCCAGAGAAGGGTTTTATAACCCTGGGTAAATTCAGTGCTAAATCCTAATTCTAAATTACGAGTGTTCAATGATCCTTAGCATTGGGATTAAATGTGTTTAGATAACTCAAGGTATGCATTATGTGAAAACATTTCCATGTGTTTACTGTAATTTTTCACATACAATACTAACCATAATTTGAAGAGAGTTTTAAATAGGTTACATTGTTTTTTACATTAATAAACTTATGTAAAAAAAATTACAAGACAATCAGCACCAAATGGTATCTAAATATGTTTTCCATGTTCAGTACTATAAAGCTTCTTTCTATAAATTTTTATAAAGCGTTATTCAAATACCTTACTTTTCACGAGGTGTATAAACATATTGCCATGATTCAGATGCAGTCTGAACTGCTGGTTTCTCTCTCTATTTCTCTCTCTGAGTTGGGACTGGACCAGAACATTGGATTATTTGAATATTTGTTTTGTGAATGGAGATTTTTTTCTGAACACCTGGCACCCCCGTCGAAATTTTTTTTATCCTATTTTGAATGACAATAAAATGACCAATTGAATATCACAACAAATTTTAACTTTTTCATTTAGCCACCAAACAATATTTACTTTTCCAATCTCTTTCATAGATTTTAGTACGATTTTCAGTTTCGGGGTATGGTTCATTTAAAAAAATTAGCGGTTTTGCCACATGTCCTACAATACATAAAATAGTTACGTTTCCTTGAAAGATCGAGCTGGAAATGCCCATTAGTGAACATCATGATTTAGTTCATCTATGAGAGAAGATTGCAGAGGACCTGCAATGTTGGAGCATCACTTGTATGGTGGAAGCAAAAAAAAAAAAAAAAGATCACTACCATAAACTGGCATTTGCAAGTAAACACCTCCATTGCTTCCCATCTACTTTATCTCCATCAGAGCACACTTCTCCATAACAGACTACATAATATTAGACCAAGAGTTGCTCTATTTTACCTGAAAATGTGAACAAATTAAACTTGTTAGTGTTCATTATCATAGCATACAATCCCTTCCTGCATGAGGCTTGCAGCTTCCAGGTCACGCTGTTCTGTAGTTTATTAAAAATTCTGAAATTGTTATGTGTCTACAGTGTATCGCACTAAAATGATTCCACAGCAACACACCCACCATGCCTGAAGTTCTCAACATAGTGAAATGAAAACATGCAGACAGACATGCATACCAAAATTCCTCTCTTTGCTAGAGAGAAGAATAAGTTTAGCACCTCCCTCTGAAACATTTAATATTTAAAGTTGATTTATTCACTAAACATATTTATTTATTTATTTATTTATTTAGCTTTGATTTTGATAAGCTTAATTAAGTTTCATTTATAAGTTTTGATTAGTTTTATAAGTATTTTCAACTGAAATGTTTAGTTGTTAAATAGTTAACCCAACTATTTATTGCTAAGAGCTTGGCTATGGTATCAATTTGGTTTGTTCAGTTTACTTAGGTTGCATGTTTTTGGGCTGTGGGAGGAAACCGGAAAACTCAAGAAAAACCCATACAAGCACAGGGAGAACAAGCAAACTCCGCACACAAATGTCAACTGGTTTAGTAGGGAGTTTAACCAGAGACATTTTTGCTGTGAGGCAACAGTGCTAATCTTAAGGCCGCCGTGTCACCCATCTGAAAAGAAGGGGGAGTAGGATGTGTGTAGGGGGGAGAGATTCTTCAAGACGAAGATACAGAGAAAAGAAAACTCTGGTTATTTATAGTGAGTAAGGAATCATCTGATATGTGAATCAATCGTGAGCTGATGCGGGACCAGCTGTGAACAATCATAAGCACGTGATCCTCTTGAAATTAGCTTATAAATAAACTTCACTTCATGTAACCTGGACTTGAAACTAGTAAGTCCAACAAAGTTTCCAAACAGAACTTGCAAAGGTTTAGTTAAAATGCTTACATTTTTAAGTTGTCTGTAGTAACATTTAAGTTCACTTAGCAGATTTTCTCAATCAGCAACAGCACAACCAAATACTGTATAGTACATCTGACATTTTATTAAACTTAAAATTTAACAATTACACAATGTACTTACAATATAAATGGCTTTACAAAATGCTTTTTTTTATAAAGCTATTTAATCTTACAAACTATTTGCCCGTACAAAGTAACGGTTATGAACAACCTCAACTCAGCATGTTCTTAAGTTAAGTCTTGAGTGAAACAAACACCGTTAAGTCAGCTTAGGCTAGTCAAAACAGTGAAAACTCACCATGTTAAGTTGAATCAACAAATTAACAATTTTTTACAAAGAAAAACCTTACAAAATCATGTTGAAAAAAACAAATATTGATTCATTTTTACAGAACAATCTTTGTTTTCTCTTTAAAAACTTGAATAACACAAATTTATATTAAATTTGTCTGAACTTATTTTATTTAAATATACATGTAATAGACTTTTTGGATTTCAACTTGGAACAACAAACACTTATTATTATTATTTATAATTTATTCACTTATGTCCTACATCTGCTATAGCTAACAATCTCTTGTTTCTTTTTTTTTCTGGAAAGAGCTCAACCAAACCATCACTGTCCTATTTATGCACAAATGAAATAATAATATAAAACACACATTTCAAACAAATGAACAAATATTATAACATAAACATATCTCAGCCTATGGGATGGTTTTTCCTCTCACTATGATCCAGCAGGTGAAAATTCATGCCTGTAGCATAAACAATACAAGACGAGCGATGCCCTGAAGTTTAATACTTGGGGTTAAAGGTTTGTTTACATCTCCAACTCCAAGTATGATAAACAGAAATACAGATTTTTAACAACCACCACAGCCAAAAACAAAAAAGCAAAAAAAAAAACTACAAAGATGTTTGGAGTTCAACCAAAACCAGCTAGAATATCAGAAATTCTTTGCTTACATGCGCAAGGACAAGCGTCCCACTGTGAGATGGGCTTTATCCAGACGCAGCAGGGTTTGGTTCAAGTCATTTTGTTGACAGTCCTTCAGTCAGTCATTCAGGAAAGCTTTTGTCAGGTAAGACCACCGAGACATAATTCTCATGACAGTGTGTGCCCGACCAATGCCTTTCACTTACCGAGAGACAACAAAAGCAAAGCAATACAGGTGCCAGTTAAACATCAGATTCATGCTGTCGCCGTACATCTGGAGGAACAAACTAAGAGTGACGGAGCACTGCATTAAGACCTCCTCGACATGATAAAACAGACAAACAAACACTTTGGACTAAAGGGAGCTGTCTTGCAGTCAGACATCTCATTAAAAGTAAAGGAGCATGTTTGCTTGCAATTTTCAACATGCTCTTTGCTTCTGTTACTATAACGACAGAAATTATGCAAAAGAGACACGGTCAGACACCCAGTGTACTCATTTTACTCTTCTTTGTGTGGAGTGTCTTCTTTGAACCACAATAAGAAATACAGAGAGGAATTTGTCTTCACTGCACAAACAAGAGGCAGAACACGCATATATTTATAAAGCAGAATGTGGAATGTTGCTTTCGGGATCATTTGTAGGAGGGTTTGCTTTACCAATGAGCAACTGGACAAGTTGGCATGCTGTTACTCAGTAAAAGTGCTAAAAAAATAAACAAATACACAAATAAATCTTTCATGTGTGTGATTATTAAATGCAACTTGATGCAAATAAAAAAATAGCACTGTCACCTCACAGTAAAAAGGTCGCTGGTTCGCGTCCCAGCTGAGTCAGTTGGCATTTCTGTGTGGAGTTTGCATGTTTTCTCTATGGTCGCATGGGTTTCCTCTGGGTGCTTCTGTTTCTCCCACAAGTCCAAAGACATGCGGTATAAGTGAATTGGGTAAACTAAATTGTCCGTAGTGTATGTGTGTGAATGAGAGTGTATGGGTGTTTCCCAGTGATAAGTTGCGACTGGAAGGGCATCCGCTGTGTAAAACATATGCTGGATAAGTTGACGGTTCATTCCGCTGTGGCGACCCCTTATGAATAAGGGACTATAAGCTGAAGGAAAATGAATAAAATAAAATAAAATAAACATGCTTTGAAATGTTTACTATTGCATGAAAGGTTTAAATAATATAAGTATTTTAAAAAATAATAAAAGTAATTTAATCTACACAATTAATAGATACAAAATAAAAATATGTTTCTAACTAAATAAATTAGCAGAAAAAATCCCTTAAGATTTACTTCACTTATATCGGCATGCGAAAATGATAAAATATGAGCTAAACAAATAAATATCTTTTTATATATGCTTAATTTTAAAGTAATTTTTAGACAACACGGTATTAATGTTTTACTGTAATGTCAGAAGAGTTAAATCAATATTTGGTGGAATAATCCTGATTTTCAAATCACAACAAATTAAACATTTGTCATTCTAACTGATGTTCGTTTCTGGAAGAAAATACATTTTAATTGAAACTTGGAGGAAATATTGTCAGACCTTTATAGACTAAATAAAATATTAACAATTTACTCAAACCCATACAGGCCTGTCACAATAATCAATATATCTCTGTCTCTATTGGAGGTGTCAGTATAGTTAAAAAAACACACTATTGTATTCACTTTAAATCAATTTAGTATATTTTCATGTGGGAGCCTGACAACTGAAAATAGATCTGCTAGCAGATATAGCAGCCTCTGTTGTTAATTTTTACCTTGCACTTTTTTGTTAATATTAATTATTATTTATTTGTTTAGGAAATACATTTTCACATTCTGTTTCCAATGCCTATAATTAAACTGTTAAAATGACTTTAAATTAAATATTCTTAAGAATAAAATATGATGTGTTCTTTGGAAGAGTGTACTTGTGTTTCGAGGCAATTATATTGTCATTCTGGCATTAAATAATGATAATAAAATGATCTTAAAATGACAATAATATAATTTATCACAATATATGTTGGTGCAATATATCATGACAGGCCTACCCATAATAAATCCAGATAAATTGAGAATCAAACAATCTACAGTCATGAGTCAGAATTATTAGCCCCTTTTTGATTTTTTTTTTCTCTTTTTTTTTTATATGTTCTAAATTATGTTTAACAGAACAAAAAAATAAAAACAGTATGTCTCATGATATTTTTTCTTCTGGAGAAAGTTTTATTTGTTTTATTTTCGACTAGAATAAAAGCAATTTTAAGTCTTTTAAACACCATTTTAAGGACAAAATTATTAGCCCCTTTAGGCTATTTTTTTTTAGACTGTCTACAGAACAAACCATCATTATACAATAACTTGCCTAATTACTCTAACCTGCCTAGTTAACCTAATTAACCTCGTTAAGCCTTTAAATGTCACTTTAAGCTGTATAGAAGTGTCTTGAAAAATATCTAGTAAAATATTATTTATGGTCATCATGGCAAAGATAAAATAAATCAGTTAATAGAGATGAGTTATTAAAACTATTATGTTTAGAAATCTGTTGAAAAAATCTGCTCTCTGTTAAACAAAATGGGGAAAAAATAAACAGGGGGACTAATAATTCAGGGGGGCTAATAGTTCTGACCTCAACTGTATATCTGACTAATTACTCCAATATTGTATGTTAAATATTATCAGAGCTTCAAACTCATAAAAAAAAGCTTGCAATTTCAAATTTCAATCACAGAAAGATGGCAACAGAGAGGCCACATTTCAGTGGTGAATATTTTTTGACCATCTCTGTATTCTTTCCCATATATTTTGATGTCTCATCCAGAAATTTGACAAAGTACTAACCCATGGATCACTGGCACCTCCATTCATCAACTGGATCTGGACGCGGGCCCACAGTCGTCATATGGCAAACACCCAGGATGAAAGATGAAGGAGATGCAGGTGTATTCAGGGTTGCTCAAATAAATCAATAACACTGCCAGGGATTCATCAAATAGGAAAGAAAAAAGGTCTGTAGGTAAATGAAGCATTAATACTTAACCTTGAAAGATGCACTGCTTATATGCTACCCTAAACTAATCACTGGCCCTGTTTATACCTGATATTAACATCTGTCTTGTGCGATCCCATCATAAGTGCTCAAGAAAGTTAATAACACCTGTCAGGCTATAGCTATTAGCATTCTCATTCATTTTGATGACACTGGCTTGAATGATGCAGGGCAAAAGATGATTGACGGGTGAGAATCAAGTCCTATGATTGTACTGGGAGACATTCAATGCAAAAGTACTATATACTTGTGATCAAAATATGACAAATTGCATAGTAATACGAAGTAAAAAAACTGGGTCACTGCCATATAGCGGCAGATTTTAAATGAAGCCACAATAAAGTCTACAAATCTTATCAGAGCTTCTCAGGTCTGGCTATTCTGAAAGGTGATTATGGATCATTTGTCAAACATTAATTTGAATATGTTGTATTACAGCCATTATGTGACAGGAGCCATCTGCTTATTGGTGGTTAAAAATGAATCATTTATTTTTTGTGACAACAAATCTGCTCATGGTTCACTATTTATCTTGCTGTTTATCCACAGGATGGGCTGTGGGAAAAACAAACTTCTTGCTTTTGGTAGATAAATAGATAGATAGCTAGATACAGTAGATAAATAGATAGACGACAGATTGGCAGGCGGACAGATGCATGGATGGATGGAACAAATGGATGAGTGGATGAAGATTATAAAAAAATGGGTGGATGGATAGAGATTGAAAACCGATGGATGGATGGATGGATGGATGGAGATTGTAAACAAAAATGAATGGATGGTGGATGGAGATTGTAAAAATACAGATGGATGGATGGATATTGCAAAAAATGATGGATGGATGGAAATTGTAAAAATGGATGGATGGGTGGATGGATGGAGATTGTAAAAAACGGATGGATGGATGGGTAGATAGAGATTGTAAAAATGGATGGATGAATGGATGGCTGGAGATTGTAAAAAAATTGATTAATGGGTGGATAGAGATCGTAAAAATACAGGTGGATGGATGGAGATTGTAAAAAAAGGATAAATGGATGGATGGAGACTGTAAAAAAAAGAATGGATGGATGTTGTAAAAAAAATGGATGGATGGATGAAGATTGTAAAAAAAAAAACAGATGGATGGAGATTGTAAAAAATGGATGAACGGATGGAGATTGTAAAAAACCGATGGATGGATGGATGGATGGAGACTGTAAAACATGGATGGATGGGTGGATGAGATTGTAAAAAAAATGGAAGGATGGGTGGATGGAGATTGTAAAAAATGGATGGATGGCTGGATGGATGGAGATTGTAAAAAACAGATGGATGGATGGATGGATGGATGGATGGGTGGATGGATAGATGGATGGATAGATGGACATTGTAAAAAATGGATGGATGGAGATTGTAAAAAAAACGGATGGATGGGTGGATGGAGATTTTATAAAAAATGGATGGATGGAGATTGTAAAAAACAGATGGATGAAGATTGTAAAAATACAGGTGGATGGATGGAGATTGTACAAAATGGATGGATGGGTGGATGGATGGACATTGTAAAAAAAATGGAAGGATGGGTGGATGGAGATTGTAAAAAAAATTGATGGATGAATGGATGGATGGAGATTGAAAAAAAAACGGATGGATGGCTGGATAGATGGAGATTGTAAAAACAGATGGATGGAGAGTTTAAAAAAATGGATGGATGGATAGATGAAGATTGTAAAAAAAAGCATGGATGGATGGATGAATGGATGACAGTAGACAAACAGATAGGTAGGATGACAGACAAACAGACAGACTGGCCCATGGAGATTACATGACAGGCAGTTGTAACTCTTAAATACAGTCTTCTTTGACTTGAAGATATTTTTAGTTCACATGGACATGACCTCAATAATTTTTGGTGATGTAATATATATCGCCCATACATAAAAAACAATTCTAGCAATATTTCAGACAATCTCTATCTCTACTGGAGGTGTCAGTGTCAAGTGGTTAAAAAAAACACTCTAGTATTTACTATAAATTACTTTAGTATATTTTCACGACAACTGAAAATACATCTGATAGCAGATATCGCAGCCTCTGTTACTTTTTACCTTAACTCCATCTTACATGGACTCAATAAGGTTAACAATGTTTGCTTTCCTTAAATTAAACAGTTCTAAAATGGAGGTTCTACTAATTGGCATTCCTACCAATGTTAACCAGTGTAATGATTTTAAACTCTCTGTTGATGATCTCCATGTGTCTCCCTCTATCCAGGTGCGCAACCTTGGGGTAGTTTTTGATGCACAGCCCAGTTTTAACTCACACTTCAAACACTTGACAAAAATAGCACTCTTTCACCTACGTAACATTGCACGTATTAGACCTTTTCTATCGTGGCCTGATGCGGAAAGGCTTATACAGGCCTTTATCACATCACGTCTTGATTTCTGTAACTCACTCTTCAGGGACCTACCAACAAGCTCTCTTAGATGTTTACAGTATATTCAAAATTCCACTGCAAGGGTTTTGCCACCATATCCCCCCTGTATTTCAGCAACTCCACTGGTTACTGTTGAATCACGTATTGATTTTAAGACCTTGATTTTAAGACCTTGATTTTAACATATAAAGCAATGCATGGGCTAGCACCCGACTACATTTGTGACCTGGTAACTCTTACCACTCCCACCTGCAGTCTTCGTTCTGCATATGTACTTATGCTGTATACAGGTGGTAGAGCTTTTTCGTACAATGCACCTAAGCTATGGAATGGTCCATCCATCAGCATCAGGAATGCCAACACAATCTCACGACAATTTGTAACTTTTTGATTTAGTGGCTAATTCGTACGATCTAATTCGTACAATTTAGTACGATTTGCTCATCCCCCAATGATGATTAGATTTATGGGTGGGGTTAGGTGCCACGCCTCCTTTTTAAAATCGTACAATTTCGTACGACTGAACTCGAATTATATATATATATATATATATATATATATATATATATATATATATACACACACATATATATATATATATATATATATATATATACACACACACACACACATTATATATTATATTTATTAAGTTTGACGTGTTTTCCCCTTAAACGCAACTTTTGTAAAGTTTTTACAAAAGAGTCTGCTTCGCGTTGTTGTGTCAGAATCCTAGTAAAAATACAACCATACTTTAGAACGCTTAGTTTGAGCAAATTTGATGAGTGCGATCATGCGTGTTGACTCTTGAAGGGAGTTGCTCCCACTGCCATGTGTGTGTGTCTGTGCGCATTTCTTAGCAACAAACCTGCCTAAACGCGTTGTCCATAGCCACTAAATCAAAAAGTTACAAATTGCCGTGATTGTGCATTGTACTCTCAGCTTACATCATTCAAAAGAAAAGGTCCACATAGTCCCCCGATAATGTCAACAGACTCGACTGTTTAGCAACTGGCTGAATGTAAAGGAGGACTAAGCAAAATTGTTTCTACTTTATAATCAATGTTCTCAACTCAAAGCAATACAACTTCACAATAAGTACAATTGTTTGTATTCAATACTTTATTATTATAATTTTCCATTTTCCATATCTGCAATGCCTGTATTTTGGCATTTTTTTTGCAGTCCACTTAGAATCCAACATGGAAATCAATTTTTTTCTTATTCGGCATTGACTGTTTTGAAATTCAAATGACATTAACATGCCTGTGTTTTAATTTCTGTAATAAATATGGCTGTCAAGCCAGAATCTTGATGGTTTATTGTGGGTATGTTGTTTACATGAAGAAATCTGTGTTACAAACTAAACAAAAATTCTAATAAACAATTATATTTTGAATTTAAATAGTTTTTGTCTTGCGTTTACATTATTTTGGCATTTGAATAGCCAAAAATACAAGTTTCATTCTTTTAAACGTGATTAATCGTTATTAATTTTTAAAAAAGGCCAATTAATTAGTTATTATTTTATCGATCGACAGCACTAATATATATATATATATATATATATATATATATATATATATATATATATATATATATATATATATATATATAATTTATTTATTTATTTATTTACTTATTTATTCATTTTTATATAACTTTCTTTCAGATCAAACACACACACTATTACATCTTTTACAGGAGACCAGTAATATATTCATAAAGTAAATAGAATTGATTCAGAATCAACCAAAGGTGAATTGAAAAATGTACAGTCAATATTCTAAGCATTAATGAGAGTTAACACTTGTCAGCACTTATTGTAAAATGAATGAGAAGCCTCTGGAAACCTTTCAAAAGCGATGAACAAACATTGCATTCTTTTTTTACAGTCTCTAGAACTCTAGAAACTCAGCAGTGTGAGCGTTTGATCTTGTGGATTTTCTTTTCTCAGCCCAAGAGCCTCACAGAAAGTGGGGAAATGTCAGCTGCCAACTCAATATTCTGTCCACTTTGTATATGAATACAATCTTGATTTCCTTCCCATCCTCTCTCTTAGAGCCACGGACCCTCACATTAACATTCTCCAGACTTTATTTACCCACCCCCAAGGTTTTCATGTGGCATCTTTCATGCTCAGCTGCTCTATTGTCTTGAAAATAGTTTAGCATCGCAGGCTGCAATCCTCCCTTCTCCCTCCCCAGAGTTCAGTCTTCCTGCACACACACATACAACTCTGCCTGCTGGCTGTTTGTTGCTGTTGCATGCAAAATGTGTGCCAAGGCAGAGCAGCTGGAAACCAATTTGATGCATTTCAAAAGAAAAACTTCCTCTGCTCTCTGTGCAAAGCCAACTGACGGAGAGAAACGAAGGGATGTGCTGTGGGTCTGTAATTAATTGCAGCACAAACATATGAATAAATCATGAGCCTGCATTTATGGCCGCACGCGAGCGCATTGTCACATATCATTTAGTAATGAATGCAACACTCTAGAGGTCAAAAGGTTCAGGCACTACGGTTATGCTCTAGTATGTGGTAGGTATACCTGTGGCATTGGAAGGATTTGATTGACAATATGATATATTCACAAAACTTGTGTCATGATACAATATTATTCAGATTTGAAATATATTGCGGTATTTCTTAAATACTAAGAAATAAGGAAACCTGTCTTAAAGGAATAGTTCACCCAAAAAATGTTGTCATCATTTAGTCAGCCTTGATTTGTTGCACTTTTTGTTTTTTGTTTTTCAAAAATAATTTATTTGACAGTTTTTTCCAACTGCTTACATTTTCAAAACAATAGCTATGTTTCCATTCAAAGATGTGAATTAAATGTATGCGCAAAACTGGAATATCGCATAAAGATATGCAAATAAAGCCATTTCCATCAAGCGGCAACCTCCTGCTCTCCCTCTTGAAGCCAATACGGAAGTAACTGAAAATGCAATTCATTGAAATTCTGTTTGTCCTGGCTCTATAATAGAGCACATTTCTATTGAGCCCACTGTTAAAATGGCCAACTTTGCAGCAGAAAAAAGGTGTTAACAGCCTGGTACAAAGAACGATTTTGGTTCATATAGCTAATATTACCCTTCATGACAACTGTGAGGGGGTGAATTTTTTTTATAACTCATCTGTTTCATTTATAGTACGTAATATTAAGTCTGCATAAATAAGGGCGTGGCCACTTGAGTGACAGCTAGGTCTCGCTGTTTGCCGTCACTTCACCTCAGCTGATTCCAGCTAATTAGCCACTGAACTCGGCATATGGATCTTATTTTTGTTTTGTTTTATGTGGCTTTACAGTCAATTGCCTTTTGGAATTATTTCCTACAATTATTAGATGATATGGCATGCTGTGTGCACTTAATTTTGTTCACAAACCATTCACATGGCTTCCATTTCTCAGGTGAGTGAAATTCCTATAAACTTATACCATCTCTACAAATGTATTTGTTTTATTTGTTTCATTTATCATTTATATTTTTCTTTAGACCTGTAATGCACTCAAGAATCTGACAGATTGATAAGCTGTAGGCTAGAACAGTCATCTGAAACGTTGTTATACAGCGTTATGCCTAGATTTCATAAACAGCCTTGCATACTAACACAGACTATATCTGAAGTGTTTCGAAGTAATTTGCGTTTTCCTCCTGTAGAAAAACATCATAAGAATAATGCTTAGTGGCTCAATGTATCACAACATTGTTTTTAAAAGTCTAAACACTTAATTAATATAGTACACAACCAAGCGCAAGTGGTCAGAACACAAACGAGTCGCAAGTAATGAAGTAATACATTTCTGCCAAAGAAAAGTCTATCTAAGCAAAATGCTAGCAGACATCTGTAGCTCCACTGACGCTCTGCCTCTTTGCCCTTGTTTGGTGTCCCCCGGTCGGTGCGATGACGTGCGAACAAAATGGCGACAGTTGACGCGTGAACAAAATGGCGACAAATTGGCCACGCCTACTAGTAGCTTCTTTTGTGCTACTCAGAATCCTATGGGTGACGTCACAGATACTACATCCATATCTTTTATGGCTTCCTTTTATATTTATTTAATTAATTTATCTATTTTTTTTTTTTACCATAGCCTCACTCTTTTATTCATTATTTTACCACAGCTCCACAATTTTATTTATTTTCTCGCAACCCTATGAGCAGAATGCAGGTTAATGATGATGTAATTATCATTCGACTCCCCAGACAGAGTTGTTAAGAGATACGGGAGCAGCGAGACATGAAAAATGGATAATAAAAAGTGCAAATGTGGCGCTGAAAAGGCCATGATTAAAAAAAAAAAGAAAGAAACTTTCGAAACTGATGCGGCCAAATGTACTAAGCTGAGTTAATTTTTCATTAAAACAGCAGCAGCAGCAGTCAGCGACTACAACAACACATGAAGATGATGAAACGGCCGGTAAGTTAACATTTGAAAATCACCAAAAAGTGAATACTGTATTTCTATTCTTAAATATATAATACAAAAAGCCCTTTTGAACAGGACACATTCTCATGTTAAACAGTGGGATGAAGCACAACAAAATTCCAAATATTGACATACATTACTACTAAGCCAAGATATTGAGAAAATTGTCAAAATTCTCACATTAAAAGTCTAAATTACACACAAAATTCTGAAAGTCAAAATTGCAACAAAAATTGTGACTTTATAAAAGTATGATGAACTTTGAATTCTGACATAAAAAGTTTCTTTGTGTCAGTTTCAGTCACAATATTCACTTAAATGTTCACTCAAATAATTTGACATTTTGTTTCATCATGTATACTACATTGCTCCATATGTATACTGTATATGACTCATTTCCCTGCTCCATAAGCAACTGTCAGCATAATTTCATTCTAGAAAATGACAATGATGACAATGAAAAATCCTGTAATTTTTTTTGCTAGTTCATCATGTTGTAATTGTTGAGTACACTGGAATTAGTTATTACTAATTATTTCCCTCTGCTTAGTCCTTGTTTTATTAAAAAAAAAAGTTCTTCCACACACATTCATACACTATGGTAGTGTTTCCCAAACCTGTTCCTGGAGGCACACCAACAGTACATATTTTGAATGTCTCCCTTATCTGACCAATTCATTTCAGGTTTTGGAGTCTCTTCTAATGTTCTGATGAATTAATTCAGGAGTGTTTGATTAGGGAGAGGTTGAAAATGTGTTGATGTGCCTTCAAGAACAGAGTTTGGAAACACAGCACTATGGTCAATTTACTCTATCCAATTCACATATACCACGTCTTTGGACTGTGGATGAAACTTGAGCACCCGGTCGAAACCAACACAGACATGGGGGAGAACAGCAAACTTCGTGCTGTGAGGTGACAGTATTCTTTGTGTCCAAATTTTAACATAAGACAGCATAAAATAATTGCAAACATCAAAATTATAAACATAAGTCATAAATCTTGACATAAATTGGCAAAATCAAACCATAATTTTAAGAAAACTGTACATTATTAAAGCTGTCATAATGTTGAGATTAAAGGACAAAGTTATATGACCATATAATAAGTAATAATTATGACAATTATAAAAAAGTGACAAGTAGAAAAAGTTTCATAATTCCTTTCAATTCTAAGTGTAGTCTGCTGGTTGAGAAAGCAGATAAAGGTTGAAAAACATGCTATAAATAAGAGAAACGTGAGAAGAATCAAGCATCAACATTTGAAGGCGATGAACTGAACGAGTGACTCACTTCATTAATCTGGAAATTATTTGTCACACCATATTATGTGTCGGGCAAATCATCATCTGTGTGATTGCGAGATATCAGTGAACACAAAACCGTTACAATTATGACAAGAAAAAAATCAAGTCACATACACAGCAAGCAGCAAATTAGAGCAAATGCTGAAATTACAACAAAAAATCCTCTAGAAAAGAGACAAAAAGGTTCAAATAGTGACAAAAGGTCATCTGACAGGTCAACACTTAGAGAAAATGAATAAAAAGCAGTAATTGTGAAGCAGATTTTTGGTTCAAATTTCCGACATTAAGAAACTATTGTACATTATAAAAGTCAATTATGATAAAGGTTCAATACTAAGTCTAATATTCAGCATAAGATATAAGATGAGAAAAACATCAGATAAAAAAAAATGGAAAAGTACACTGTAAAAATATAAACAAAGAACAAAAAAGTTTATATTACTTTAAATTATTTCATTAAAAATTTTAATTATTTAAGTTATTGAGATTTAATGTTATATTTTTGTCAGATCAACTGAAATAAGTTGAAAATGTTAAAAAAAGTTAAAAAAGTTAAAAATGTAGGCAACAATATATATATATATATATATATATATATATATATATATATATATATATATATATATATATATATATATATATATATATATATATATATATATTTTTTTTTTTTTTTTTTTTTTTTTTTTTTTTTTACAGCGAAAAATTGTGGCATAAGCTCAAAATAGTGACATTAGATGCCATACGATACAGGTCACAAAGATTATATATTTATATATAAAAATCATGACACAATTGTTTGAGATAAAATTAAAAAGGTGAAATCATCAAATTGAAACAAGTCAGTGTAGATACAAGTAAAGTTTGACAAATTAAGTCATAACTGTTGATAAAAGTAATATCATGGGTGAAAATATTGACAAATTAAGCCATAATTGTTGATATAAATAGAATTATGAGTCCAAATCTTGACAAATTAAGTCATAATTGTTGATAAACGTAATATTATGGGTGAAAATATTGACAAACTAAGCCATAATTGTTGATATAAATAGAATTATGAGTCAAAAACTTGACAAACTGTCACAATTGTTCATAAGTAAAATTGTGAGTCAATATCTTGACAAATTGAGCCATAATTGTTGATAAGTAGAATTGAGTCAAAATCTTGACGAATTAAGCCACAATTGTTGATTAAAGTAAAATTATGAGTCCACATCTTAACAAATTAGGCCATAATTGTTGATATAAGTAGTATTATGAGTCTAAATCTAGACAAATTAAGCCATAATTGTTGATATAAATAGAATTATGTCAAAACCATGGGAAATTAAGTCTGTTGATATAAGTTGAATTATGAGTCCACATTTTGACAAATTAAGTTATAGCTGTTGATATAAGCAGAATTATGAGTGAATATCTTGACAAATTAAGTCATAGCTGTTGCTATTAGTAGAATTATGAGTCCAAATCTAGACAAATTATGCCATAATTTTTTATATAAGTAGAATTATAAGTACAATCTTGAAAACTAAGCCATATAGTTGATATAAGTTCAATTATGAGTACGAAACAAGACAAATTAAGCCATAATTGTTGATATAAGTAGAATTGTGAGTCTAAATCTTGACAAATTAAATCATAATTGTTAATATAAGTAACATTATGAGTCCAAATCTAGAGAAATTAAGCCATAATTTAAAGAAAAGTCTAAATCACAACATAAAGTAAATACAACATGATGGAATTCTAGTACAAAGTTAAAGTGACAAAGTACCAAGTATTAATTATGACTTGAAGTTGAAAAGGTGACACAAAAAGTCCCTTACATCTGTAATTATAGTCTGCTGGTTGAGAAAGCAGTTATAGGTTGAAAAACATGCTATAAATAAGACAAACGTGAGAAGAAGCAAGCAAGCAAGCATCTGAAGGCGATGAACTGAACGTGTGACTCACTTCATTAATCTGGCAATTATTTGTCACACCATATTATGTGTCGGGCAAATCATCATCTGTGTGATTGCGAGATATTAGTGAACACGAAACCTGGGGTATTAGGAGGGCCGTCTCTAATGTCAATTTCTCAGGCTTATATATCTGTGTTTCTGTGATCCTCGTATATGGAACGTTCGTGCCGTCCATCCCTCGGGAGAAAGACGTTAGAGCGACTGATGGTGAATATTTGTGAACGCCTTTAGGTTATTACTCAAATCCATTTAATTAGTTCTCGCTCTTTCAATGGCATTCCTCTGAGAGCTGCTTCATGATAGTGATTACTCCTGCTGTCTATGCTGTCACTGACTCTATCCAGCTATCCAGACTCACACGCTCCTAAATTCCAGATGAAGGAATGGAAAGAAGGTAAATAAAGTCAAAAGTATATCACATACTGAGACATCGCTGCTCTTTTATTTTGAAGTCTTGAATGAAAAAGAAAGGAAGTGGATAGATTTACATATCAAAGTTTTTAAATCCTATTAAATATGACAGCTGAGATTGGTAGAAGCTGCCTGAGAAAACATGGAAACAATTTTACAGTGCATGCATAAATTATAAACATGTTTTTATTTCAACATAGGCTCATTCTGAAAACGTACCCCTATATACATTTCTGGAGATTATGAAGCCAGAGGAACGCATGGCTGCATTTCGTCTTTAAAATGAACGCTACATGGCAGTATGATGTCGTTCCTTTTCGCGTTTAACAGCTGATCGTTTACCTCCATATGGATGGCTTTCCAGCTATTACTAGTTTGTCCAGTGACTTACCTCGTACGTCGGCAGACTGAAGACGCAGAGAGGAGTTGACCATGATAATGGAGTTTGAGTCTGGCGAAGAACAATTCCAGAAAGCAGGTAAGACAAAAACAGAAGCCAAAAATATATATAAACAGGTAAACAACAGGGTGAGAATGTGGTAAAATTTGAAAACGTGGTAAAAATCAGGCTGCCGAGAGGTCTTTACTTTTTCTGGACTGCTTTTTAAAAGACTGTCAGTTGAGTTTAAGAAAGGAGGAGGGTGAGTCAGTCGATTTGTCAGTCAATGAGTCATACAGTCAGTTTAAAGCTGCCTCTAGTGGATTTATGCAAGAAGAGCAGGTCTGAATGGCACTCGTGGATTAAAAATTTGAGATCTCAAGAGGCGTACACAGTGGCCTCTGGTCCCCACCAAGATCGTCATATTTAGATGTTATTATTACTAATTATGTGTATATGTCTGTTCAAACACGCACCCAAAAACCAAACTTTCGCTCCGCTTTAAATCGCATGTACAGAATCTGTGTGGGAAACAGTGTCTATTTATCACCATGAAGTGCGTCAGCTGACATCAGGCACCGCTATATGACTGTTTTGAGGATTGCATAAGAGGGCCAATGGCACCTGTAATGAGAACAAAAGGAATCTTGCCGTTTTTATATTTATTTCAAATTTTTTTAAATGCCTAAATAAAACTCAAGCACAGAACAGATTCACATTTAAGTGCAAGGGGCGGCCCCTGGTGGTTCGGCGGTATGGGTTGCGTATAGGGAGAATCGGTACTTAAATATTTAAACAAAAAAAAACAACAGTCAGCTATGAGAAGTTAAAATATAAGATAAGTTGAAATGCAAATCTTGACAAATTAAGCCATAGTTTTTAGAATAATCTAAATTATTACATTAAAAAGTCAGATATGACAGGTTGAAATTATTAAACAATGTTAAAATTGCAGATTTTTTTATTTATTTTTTTGCTCAAGCAATTAATCATTACTATTAAAAACGTATTTAGCAAGGACACACTAAATTGATAAAAAAAATTACAGTAAGTCAAATTATTGAAGATTTATATTAAATTTATAACTACATAAGTTAATAAAAAAGTAAATAGGTAAAACAATAAATAAATAAATATATAAATAAATAAATAAATAAATATTATTAATAGTAATTAATAGTCTTAATACAAATACTATTAAACTATGGTCAGTAAAATGTGGTCACCATGGTTTAACTACAAATGTGTTTTTGTTTTTATTTGAAGCATGGTTAACTGTTTTATCTTTATTTCTGTTCTAGCTGTATATGCTATAAATATATAAGTATATACTAAATTAAGATAAGGAAAATATAAGTAAAATATAATATACGTTTCTCTGCTCTGCTTTCTTTAAGTTGTTACACAGAAAAGTTGTTTGTGATGAGCATCATGACTCTCATCTCCACCTGCTTATGTTTATGTTTTTGTCTAAGTAACAAAGGTATGATGTGTAGATGTTTGTACTTCAAAACACTAAATTAATTACACAAATACTAAATTAATAAAAAATAGTAGTTTACTGTAAAATGTAGAACATTTTTTATGGTTTCTATCACATTTTTAATGGTAAAGTTGTCAACCACAGCTGTAGTTTTTTTACTGTACATATTAAACATTTAAAATTAAGGTCACACTTTATCTTGATGGTCTGTTTGTAAAATGTAAGTTACATTGCATCTGCATGCCAACTAATTCTCATTAGATTATAAGTAGACTGTTAGGTTGGGGTTAGGGCTAGGGTTAGTGTAGGTTGACTTGTACTTGCAAAGTTTCTTATAGTCAGTTAAATGCCTGTTGAAGGAGCATATCAACAGATATTAAGCAGACAGTCTACTAATCCTCAAATGGAGCAACAAAATAAAGTGTTACCAAAATTAAACCTAAAAACATTGTTTTAAGAATACATAAATATGATTTCAAATATTAGTGCGTACATCAGGGAAACTGTTTTGTTTTTTTCATGATAAAAATTTCTTTTTTTTTTCATAACATACCTTATCTCTTTCACTGTACACTTTACACCTCTAACCGTCTGCTGTAATCATGCTATAATCTATTTTCCTGCTGAGATTACATTTTGTGCTAGGTGACAGATGCTGTGAAACATTCTGGTAAACAGTCACTCAGGGCTCTGAATTTCATTTTAGAGGCACATTTGATGTTATTCTCAAACCTCCTGTATGGGTGGAAAAAAGAAACTAATCTGTACCATTTGGATAACAAACTCATGTGAGTCGGTCTTCTTGCCATGACCCTCCGCCAAAAACACCATGTCCCATAAATCTGAACACAATCTAAAGATGATGGCACCAGTACAAACAACGAATCCCATTACTCTGGAAAGCAACAGAGGCTTCCATCCATGCCAAAATAACAAAATCAGCATTCAGTCATTTCCAAAAAAGCTTGGGTGACCTTGACAAGCTTCCCCAGTCCCCTCAGCATTCATGTTTTATAACCAGGGCAGCGGCCGTTCATCAGCTCTCATGGCATCTAGGTCATATGTGAGGCAATCTAATCAGAGAATTGCTGTGGCGTATAAAGGATGCTGATCCAAACCCCATGAACGGTCACAGTCCAGGATCCTTTGTGCACCAGTGAATACACTCTGTTCAGGTGAGAAGAACAGGCTCCACTGCTGGCCAGATGGTGCTATTAAAGGATGGGCAAACGTGAGGCAGACAGCAGCCAAAACACCAGCCCTGCACCTCCCGCTCACTACAACGCAATTACCTGTGCAAAACGCCATGCCAGTGGCAGAAAACCTCCACTGAGAGCATGACAAAGTCTCCTGTGAAACTCGTCTCCATCTGCTCAAATCATAAGAATCCAGATCTGCTGAGATAGGAACTGATAAATTAGTTTGTATTACACTGATAGAAAAAGATCATGAGATGATATATATATATATATATATATATATATATATATATATATTAGAACAACATGGGAGTGAGAACTTAGTGGTTTGTGCGTGAAATACGGTATTTAACTCACTTAGTTCACATAGTTTTATTTTTAGGGTAACATGCAATTATTCACTTTTACTTACATTTCAAATCAACAAATAAATAAATAAATAAACAAACAAACAAACAAACAAATAAATAAATATATATAAATAAATAAATAAATAAATAAATATAAATAAATAAATATATATATATAAATAAATAAATAAATAAATATATATATATATATATATATATATATATATATATATATATATATATATATATATATATATATATATATATATATATATATATATATATATATATATATATATATATATATATATATATATATATATATATATTATATAAGCTCTAAATGACAATTTGGGAGAACATTTCTAAAAACATTTTCCACACAAACACTCCTAATTAATTCAGTAAATCAAGAAAAACTGTAAATTGTCAAGCTGACATTATGTTTATTTATTACTTTCTTACTTAGAATATCCATAGCTTTAGGATGTTAAATATTATATATATATAAAAAGTCGAGTTTAAAAAATATATATAAATACATTTTTACATGTCAATTCATTTATTTATTTATTTGTTGATTTGAAATGTAAGTAAAAGTGAATAATTGCATGTTACCCTAAAAATAAAACTATGTGAACTAAGTGAGTTAAATACCGTATTTCACGTACAAACCACTAAGTTCTCGCTCCCATGTTGTTCTAATGGAAAATCTTAAAACTTCTGTTCACCTTTGAAACACAAATGGACTGCATTTAAAACTGAGAGGTTTGTATTTCTCCACTGAATGTGTACCACGAGCTCCTTCAAAGTCCAGAAAGGATGTAAAACATAATTGATAAAGTTTATGTAAGTCTAACCTTAATATTATGAACCAACAGTGATGCGTTTTATCTCCCTAAATTAATGAATATATAAATACCAACAACTTTATTGACACTGCATCAATCTCCATCTCTAAAACTGAGGATGAGTAAAACAGTTTGCAAGCTTAGCCTATTAAATTCTAATCTCATGGTGCTTTAGGTTTTAGCTTACTCAGTTTATTTATTTACTATTAATAGAGCTAAATTGTGCATTTCTTGGATGCCAAACCTGAGAGCAACCTGTGCAAGTATGTAAAAGTGCATTACTGAGAGTGCAAGATGAAAGGCTTTCATTTCACACATTTGCAGTAAATGATTGGGAGCGACTGAAGCGATGGCTGCTGACTGTTCATTAGGATGTTAGTTTAACACTTTGATGTGTCAGGCAATGTTTGTAAACGCTACAGCGCTTCTGGGACATGTATCGTGTGAACGTCTGCTCTCATGTCAACAACATACATGCGTCACGTTTACAAGCTTGAAGGTGGTGCTTTGAAAACTGAAAAAAAAAAAGGTTTTACTACATTTTTTTAAGCCTGCAAACAATTTATGTAGGCTGAATTTAAGCAAATTAAGTTCAACATTATTCAATTTAATTTATCTATCAAGTCCAACTGTGCAAAATAATAATAATAATAATAATAATAATAATAATAATAATAATAATAATAATAATAATAATAATAATAATAATAAACAAAAAATGAAAATCAGGGTTTCTGTTAAAACACATTTTTTTTTCTTTGTTACCAAAAAACGTTTTGTGTCTCATGACCATTCCTTGCTACTTTTTTTCTGGTTGCTATTTGCTACTATTTACAGTTCATGACTTTTTTGAAGGGCGGTAAAACAACACCATGGTAAATAAATAATGATTTTTGGTTTTAAGGTTTTGGAGGAAAACATGCCAGCAAATGAACAAGGCTCAATAGACCATTATTGACAGTTCAAAATCCTTATTTATTCAGCCTCATAGTAATTCACATCAAGCCAGTAGACAAATGAGGCTCTTTGCTAGCACAACAATCAGTCATTTTTCGAAAGAGGGGGGAATAAATGTCTGCAAAAGCTTGCCTTTGATTCAACTTTTCAATTTGAAGGTCAGACATGACGTAGACAGCAACTGGGTTACAAAGAAACTTTTTAACATTTAAAGTCACAATCATAGTTTATTCAGTAAAACATTATTATTATTATTATTATTTTTTTATTTTTAAAGAGTGTTGTGATTTTTCCTTTTCAGTACAGTTCATTTAAAAGCTTTAATACTGAGGTACAAACCAAACAGTCACCTTATCTATGCTGTTAAACCCTTCAATTGCTTCTTTTAATCTTATTTGTAACTTTTATTATTGATAAAAACATCTGCTAAATGAATAAATGTAAATGTTAATACACATGAAATTGCTTCTGAATTTGTTTACTACCATAGAAAGGTTATTCAAATTCTGTATAAACTATATAAAGCAAGCAAGAACTATGTTTATAATGACTGATATCACTTGATTTTGATAATATATCAATCCCGTCAGTTAAGCAGCACTTGAGCTCTACATTGAATATTTACATAAAGCAGGCAAAAATAAGTAAACTGTTTGACTTTTAAATAAAAAAACAACATTAAACATTTAGTTTATTTGCTATTTTGAAGTTGTTATTTTTAGAAGGACAATTAATGACAGCTTCTGACATTGAATGAACATCACATTATAACATTAAAGTGTTGTTGAGCTTTAGTTAGGTAAATTACACAACATAAAATCATCCAAAGATAAACGTCTACTAATGTTATACTTTGACGTTGTACAGACGTCAAATCATGATGTTAAAACTATGATGGATAGTAGTTTAGCTACAGCCTATAACCAATATCAACAACAGCTAATGCCGGTGTTAGACAGAATATTATCTTTAAATTTACTCACATGGCGTGTGTGTGTGTATATATATATATATATATATATATATATATATATATATATATATATATATATATATATATATATATATATATATATATATATATATATATATATATATATATATATATATATATAAGGTGGGCCATTATCGGCGTTAACGTGAGACTCTTATCGCGCGATAAAAAAAAATCACGCCGTTAATCTATTCGCAAAGTTGGGTTGGGTTGGGAGCTGGGTCTATTCTACGCAAGCTATGATGATTTTCACCTTGATATTTTAGCGCGGATGTATGCCTGACAGGTGAGCCGTCTGAAAAAAAAGTGCCCTTCTCAATCAAATCAGCAGGATGTCTGAGTTTAACTGCAGTTCGGCAGTTTCACTTTAACTCGAGAACTTTTCATTCATGCCCCTGTGACAAACTCTTGCGGTATTAGACGCAAATAAGGAGTAAGGACTGGTGAGAGTGTTATGGAATTAATAACACACCAAATGGAAAGAAAATATTTCCGCATTTTGCGATGTGTGTGTGCTGTCCTTTACTGACAGCCGTGTGTGTGGATCTTGACGGAAAATATGGCGAAAAGTCCTATATACATGACGGTAATAGTTTGAATGCAGTGTTTACTTCAATAATGCCACTACTCCACTTGTCTTAATCCATTTCTGTTTAGTTCAGTTATGACTTTAGTCATAAGGTGATCCACAAAAAAATTAATAAATAAATAAAATTTTAAAATTCGCTGTTTTGAGCTTTTGTAGGCCTACAGTTCAAAATTTATGTTTAACTGTAACTTAAACAGTTAGTAAACACAAGTACATTTTATTGAACATAATTTATTTTCATCACCAATTATCATTATAGAACAGTTTCACAAGCTGTTTGTGATGCACTTTGGAAACAGGAGATGAGCCCCTGGTCTAATGCGCCACCTGGCTTGAGAAACCCGTTCTCAAAGGACTTATTATTCGGGTAGCACACATTCTGAATGCCTTCGGCAGAATTCAAATGAGCCATTTTAATCTAGATTAATTCCGAGATTAATCTAGATAAAAAAACTCTCTCTCTCTCTCTCTCTCTCTCTCTCTCTCTCTCTCTCTCTATATATATATATATATATATATATATATATGGTACTACCATGTAAACAGAGATTTTTGATTACCTTGAAGGACCACAATTTTTTCTTTCCGTTCGGCATGTGGTATCAAATTCCATTAAAACAAAGTCGAAAGATTAAAAATGAAACATACAAAATTAGATGAAACTCTGGAGAAAACGCTGCATATAGCCTGGTAATGCGACATTAATTGTTTTATACTGAAACTTTCCTTCTAAAAGTGCTTCCTTGGTCTTATTCATATTTCTTTGCACATTGAACACGTCGACCACAACAGGAAATTAAAAAACTGCAACTGCTGTAATTGCGTAAATTTTTTTTTACGCGTTAAATATTTCAAAATAATCTCATGCAATAACGCACAAATTCTGACAGCACTAGTTTATTGGATTACAAGACTATATGGTGTCCTCCACCATTTAGAGGAATTTGTGGGTGCGAGAGAGATCTCGGGTCTGGTGGGAGCAAATTGTGATGACTGACCACTTTCCTACTCTGCCTTTCCTCTGTTGTTGCTGTTTACTGCGTCAGTGTCTCCACACATGCTCTTCCTTTTACGTCATTTAAACGCAGAGAAGAACCACACTGTCACAAAAGTTTATTGATGTACAAAACAAAATGCCTCAATAAATCAAATCAGCCTGCTTAAATGATAGTCACATATCCGATTTATATCTGATTTATTTCCGCATATGACGGACACCTGAAACTGATCTCGGAATATCCGAACGTATGTGTTTTTTCATGTTTACACAGTCATAGAACAGATTTGATCTGTGTCACATATGAGAAAAAAAAAAATAGGAATTGGGTCACATTTAACTGGTAGTGTAAACAGGGCCTATTTCAGAGGTGGCCACAGCGGAATGAACCGCCAATCATTCCAGCATATGTTTTACGCAGCGGATGTCCTTCTAGCGGATGTGCCAATTTAGTTCATTCAATTGACCTATACAGCACGCCTTTGGACTGTGGGGTAAACCAGAGCACCCGGAGAAACCTATGCGAACACGGAGAACATGAAACTCCACACAGAAATGCCAACTGACCTAGCTGTGACTCAAACCAGCGACCTTCGCGCTGTGAGGCGACAGTTCTAACACATATATATTTCATATACGAAGACATTGTATAGACATTTCTTTTTTTATGTGCAACTACAACACAACTAACCCAGAAAACATCTAAAAATGTCAACTTTTCAGCATCAACAGTTGTCACACCAGAGATAAAGTTTCCACAATGTGATTCAAAAGCATAAACAAAAGGAAAACACCCATGAATCATGAGTTACAGACAACTGTTAATGAGTTATTATTAGACTTATTCATTTTTAACCACTGCTGCCCTCCCTGTAAGCTTGGTAAAGATGCCAGCCTGTCATTTGTTTTCTACATTATCTGTAGTCCTGCCTGCCCTTCCAGATGGAACCAAAAATCAGCCCACCCCTTCCCAACAGCTCTCCACACTCAAGGGTTCTGCTTCCTCCTCCATCCCCGCTTGTAATTACTCACCCAATGGACAAATAGACGGTTCCATTATCCGAGTCATTATCGTCCGTATAGGCCAGCAGCATCAGGCAATTTCATGCCCCAGCATTTGTCAGCTTTGTGCTCTCATAGAGATGCAAGGGTTGCGAAAGAAAAATATCTCATTTTTCATTATGGCTAATTATCCTCTGTGCGCTGCCCTCTACTTCTTACACTCTGTTTAGTGCATTTCCCAGGCTGTTAGCAATAAATGCCAAAAAATATGGCATAAAGGCACTCAATGAAAAAAAAAAAAACATATTTTTTTGTCTTTGTGAGAAGTACTCGATGCATTTTCATTAAAATTTACATTGGAATAAAGTAGTGAAGTTGAATGCAACATATAAAGCTGGTTCACAAAACCAATTTAATTCTCCAACTAAATGAGACAACAGAATTCATCAACGCTGCACACCAACGCTTCGCTGACATGAGTCAAAGCCACCCACAACATGGTCAGAAATAAACAACACAACACTACACTAAATGCTTTAGCCACAAGGTTTGTTACACTGTTTAACCCAACTAGCTCAGAGTCTCTATGTTAACATATTAAACTTTCAAACTTTCTGTTAAAACATTACCATGAAGAAAAACTAAATCAATAATAGCTTGATTACAGAATACTTTCTTTTGTAATATTTATTTCTGATATTAAGTATGTGATTTTTCTTAGCCTCTTATGTTTATGTTCGGTTATTTCATGTTGAAAGTGATAAAAAATAACCTGTTTTTTGCCATAAAAGTGAAAATACTGAATCAAGACGTAGGAGCTCCTCAAAAAAAAAAAAATATCATAAAATAAATATATAATAATATATATAAAATATATAAAAAATAATATATAAATATATTATTCAATGTCAGATATTATGATTCAATGTGCTGCTACAGAGATGATAAAATGCAATAAGTATAAACTGTATGCAAATTGACCAACATTTAGATTTCACCCTCTGAAAATGGGTCAAGTTCAACAATTCGAACAAATGGACCATAGGGCATTGAAAGTTTGCAATGAACCAGATCTTAAAATCAAGTTGAGATATCTTCTATACATTCTGTGCTACAGACACACATAACTTTGAAAATCAAGAAGAGAATTCTTGAGAATTCTTTCTTCTCTTATAAACTATTTCGTCTGCATTCTTACTTGTGGAAGCTTGTTTATTCGCGACAGAGCTTAACCAACTGCTAAATGCTGGCAGCATGTCTGTGATGTACGTCATCACGCAAGTGACATCACGCTCTTTCTGACAGCTGAGTACTGACCGTCATTCAGTGACAAGTGATAATGTATAAGATTTTATATATATATATATATATATATATATATATATATATATATATATATATATATATATATATATATGCAAATTTATATCGAAATACTGGAAATGTTATTTTTTTTTAAATCTAATACGATATATATTGATATCGAATTATTGTCCAGCCCTAGGATTAATGGTATATGTCCCATATCATTTTGATAGAGGAAAACAAGGTTAATTTCTACTTTCAAAATTGTCAACTGTCTGAAAATTAAAAGAAGAAAAACACTGACCCATGTTTGTTTTCCTACGACTGAAAGAGTGTACATTTTAACTGTTTACCACATGTGATCCTAGTATATTTGGAAATAAACCATACAGGGTCTTAAATATCTAATAAATACATAAATAAATAAAATAATATCTCTTTACTACATCTCAAGCTACAGGTATGGAAACTTAAAGGAAAAAAAATATTATTAATGTTATTATTATAAAAATGTATTTATTATTATAAAATTAATATCTCTTAAATACATCTCGAGTTAAAGGCATGGAAACCTATAGGGGAAAAAAACAAACTCTTTTTTTTCCATAATTTTTAACTATCACCATTGACAAAAAAATAGCAATACAAATCACTAAAGTAAGCATATTGTATTATCAGACAAACTAATATCTGTGTGGAAATACACACAATGATGCTGCAATCTTTCTAAAGCAATATATAGGAAAAAATAACAAAGTGATGTTAACCAATGCAATAAAAACGTATTGTGTGATTAAAGAGAGAAAAGATAAACACACTAATCCTAATATTCTACATAACATTTTTCTCAAATCAAACTTTTCCGACTTTTTCTCTCTTTCTTTACGTTATTCATGCTACAGTATCTCCCATCTTTGCCTTTATTCTCTAAAACAATCTCAGTGTTAAAGAACCCAATTCTGTCATAATAAATGAAGCCGCACACGATGTTTATTCAGTCCTGAATAATTTCAACCATCATTAATGGGCCATGACTACAACACATTCATAATTGACAATTAATTCAATTACTTCAAAGCACCTCCAATCAAAGCAACACACACTTATCACCAAATATGTACATTGTAAACAGTATGTTATGACAGACAAGATGTCACAGAAGCAGAATTGGTACTTTGCATGCATTATTTCTTTAACTTGTTTCTTAACCTAATTTTTGCAAATCGTCTCAGTGTTAAACAACCCAATTCTGTCATAAAAGAAGCCATGCACACATGCACGCACGCATGATGTTAATTCATAAAAGAATATTTAAAATAGCCATGACGAACACATTCAGAATCAACAATTAATTATTTACTTCAAAGAATTCAAAAACACATATCAATAGTTAATTAGCAAAACCAGATGAGATAATTTTTATGAACTTTCATAATTAACATTTTTAGCAGATGAACACACACACACGCACGCACGCACGCACGCGCGCGCGCACACACACACACACACACACACACACACACAAAAGATATATGAAGAAGAGTCATCTCCTTTTGCAAGGGAAACCTTCATGTGCGTAGTATAGTCAGAATTATTAGCCCTCCTGAATTATTAGCCTCCCTGTGTAGTTTTTTCAGAAAGATTTTTACAACACATTTCTAAACATACTAATTAATAACTAATTACTTATAACTGATTTCTTTTAGCTTTGCCATGATGACAGTAAATAATATTTGACTAGATATTTTTCAACATACTAGCATTAGTGACATTTAAAGGCATAACTAGGTTAATTAGGCAAGTTAGTATAATTAGTCAAATCATAATATAACAGTGGTTTGTTCTGTAGACACCATTGACCTTAAAATGGTTTTAAAAAGGTTTAAAACTGCTTTTATTCTAGCCGAAATAAAACAAATTAGACTCCCTCAAGAAGAAATAAATATTACAGAAAATACTGTAAAACATTCCTTGCTCAGTTAAACATAATTTGGGAAATATTTAAAAAAAGAAAACAAAAAAGGAGGCCTAATAATTCTGACTTCAACTGTACGTGTTAAAATCATGCTAGGTGTCATAGAAACAGTGCTGGTCCTTTGCACGCATTATGTTTGTAACTCCCGTCTCTAAATCCTTATTCTAATTCATGCGGCAGAGTCTGTCAGGCTGAGTGCAGAGCCAGTCTTCTCTTTTTGAACAGAGATAAAAGAATAGAGAGCATCCTAAGCACTCCGGCTAATTGCATTTGACCAACAAGTCCATCCTCGCCAGCCATGTTCTCCTGTGAGGCTGAACACGGTTAGACAGAACAAAGAGCAGGATTCACAGGTTTGTGAACAGAGAGCGACTTCACTGCTAAAGACAGGCGTTCAGCTTTGATCCCACACGAGGCCGCCGCTGACAGTCCAGCATCCTTTTGTCTTTGACAGCATAAAAAAAAATCAGTTAATGATCTCAGCACTTGTAAAAGTTGCCAGAAGATGGTAGTCATTTATTTTTTAATTATGCACTCAAGGGAAGGGAGTGATGTTGGGAGTTTGAGTAAAACAGGACTTTGTCTTCAAATGATTGCAGTTGGTATTTTGTTCAACATCCATGTCTGTGAATGTAAACAACAGAGGGCTACAGGGCAAGTTGTCAATAGGGTATATGCAGAAGTATGCGGAAGGACTTAAATTTTTCAGTAACCTGAATCAAGCGCTTCCGGTGAACTGAATCAGTTCAAAATCAGCATGTTTAAGGTCTGTTTTCTTTAAAAATCATCGGTCTCCACTGGCATGAGTGACATGGAAAGTGGGACTCAGAATGTACAAGAAGCACTGCATTAGATTACATTTTTCCGCACTATGTCTTTAAAATATGAATTTTTTTTTACCCCAGTATTTCAGTATTTTTAATGGAACTTTTTCTGCTAATCTTGACAGGCGCATACGTGTAAATGGCTTTTCATCTCGTTTTACACTTGAACCAGGGGCGTAGCAACCAGGGGGGAGAGGGGGATATGTCCTCCTCACTTTTAGAAACAGGTGATTTAATAATTATATGCATGTAAACTTTTGGATCTCATTCAGCT
>NC_079443.1:41158146-41160646 GCF_903798145.1 Danio aesculapii
GTGCAATGTACTCTGAAAAATACAGATGCAAAATAATCACACGTCATTATTTCATTATACAAATTAAATTAAAAAAAGGTCCATTTAATACGTCTTTATGAATAAATATTTAATCTGTATATCCTGCATTTTGCATTCTGACGAGCTGTGAACACTGTGAATAAAGCCATTCATGTCTGCTGGCTTAACAAAATTGCTTGTTAAGGCTTCCTGCCTTTCCCATTTTTCCCATTCAAATTAAGAGTTCAGACTAAGTATAACACCAACTTGGATAAACGTAAAAATAAGGGAGATATTAGTTATCTTCTGAGAGTCTGTTTTGTTTTCATTGGCCAGTTTTTTTTTTTTCCAATGAGATTGTACACTTTGAACTCTTATTATTCAACAAACACATATTGCTAAATGCCCATTATGCTTTCTAGCTAGTTCTTCATTGTTAAAATGTAAGAAATTTAGTTCAACAGATGTTTAAAAAATAGCTTTGACTTTGCAGTCTAAACAAATAACTTTCTACTGAAACTTGGTTAAAAGTTGCACCATGTTATAGCAAATGTAGAAAAATTTCTGTATGTCTAATCCTGTGAAGCAGAAAAAGAACTGAGCAGCAAGCATCTGTGTTGGAAGTTTTCACTCTGCTCACAACCCTTTCGACAGATGTCAAAGTCAGAGCGCTTTCAATAGATAAACATATGTTGTGTGTTGGAAACACATGCATGCTGCTCTCATTTACATAAGATGAATTAAAAGAACAAAGGCTTTAACAGTAAGCTCAGGAATCTCACCGTGAGTTTCGTATATTTTCCCAGATTCTTCTGGGAAAAGTCAGCCTAAAGTGACTTTTTTTTGGAAATAGGTGTATAGTAATAAGAATGAAAGTATGGCCATATCGGTTTAGGGGAAAAAAAATACTAATAAATTATTTTGCATTGGTCTTTGTACATGATACAAATTATAGGAATAGTAAAATTACTGCAAGTCTTTGGTCATTTTAAATAGATAATAGTCTAAACCGATTCTATGATTTATGCTAAGCTAAGCTAAGCTAAATTTGGATATCGGCACAGTTGGATATTGACTAAATGAATTCAAGAATGGTTAAATTCAGCTGTTTTAACTCTTGTGATTTGTGAATTGAGTTGTTTCCAAAAAAAAGTGAAGTGTCCATTTGAAAAGAATACCCAGGTTTTTGATTTCTTAATGTCAGCTGAAAAATTATTCTGAAGAAATGAAACTAAAGTCCTTTAATCTGTACAAAAACCTGTACAAAAAAAAACATTCTGTTTAAGATAACCATGGATCTTATATTTCCCAGTACTGGGTTGCAGATGGAAAGGCATCCATTGTGTAAAACACATTCTGGATAAGTTGGCAGTTCATTCCGCTGTGGCAACCCCTGATGAATAAAGGGACTAAACCAAAGGAAAATGAATGAATGTATGGATCTTACAGTGTGTTGCTCCCTCAACAATCATATTTGTAATCATTTGTGAGAGTTATGCAGCAGTTGTATGTCATGATCCACAAGTGTTTTCCATTTATTAACCCTTTCAAATTGCATTTTGGGACCCTGATCGCTTCAATATCAATCTTTTGATATTGAAACTTAACACTGTAGTTTAACTAATTGATCTTTCTTGACATTTTTGTGGTTCGGAAAGCCAGTCAAAATATCATTTTAAATGAGTAAAAATGTCAATAAAAGTAACATCAAATGTCGTCAGATCAGAGATAAAGGTCCCATAATGCAATTCAAAGGTGTTAAATATAAAAACACCCATTTATCACAAACTTTAAAACCTGTTCACTGTTCCTGCTCACTTCTTTTCTTAGAGCTTGGCGAAAACACACAAAAAAGTAATTTGACGATACAAGTCATCTCTTATTATGATATACAGTATATGCATATTTTAGACTGCTATATTACTATAAACAGCCACTTTATTAGGTACACCTATCCAACTGCTCGTTAATACAATTTTCTAATTAGCCAATCACATGGCAGCAACTCAATGCATTTAGGCATTTAGACATGGTCAAGATGATCTGCTGCAATTCAAACTGAGCATCAGAATGGTGAAGAAAGGGGATTTAAGTGACTTTGAATGTGGCATGGTTGTTGATGGCAGAGGTCAGAGGAGAATGGCCAGACTGGTTCCAGCTGGTAGAAAGGCAACAGTAACTCAACCACTTGTTACAACTGAGGCATGCAATAGAGCATCTCTGAACACACAACACATCCAACCGGATGGGCTACAGCACCACACCGGGTGCCACTCACGTCAGCTAAGGACAGGAAACTGAGGCTACAATTCACACAGGCTCACCAAAATTGGACAATAGAAGATTGGAGAAATGTTGTCTGGTCTGATGAGCCTCAATTTCTGGACATTCGGATGGTAGGATTAGAATTTGGCATCAACAACATAAAATCATGGATCCATCCTGCTTTGTTGCTGACCATATACATCCCTTTATGACCACAGTGTACCCATCTTCTGAT
>NC_079443.1:41165646-41235646 GCF_903798145.1 Danio aesculapii
CTAATGTTCTGTGTACATGTTTGCATGCAATTTGCAATCAAATGCATTTGATTTTTGCAGTTTGTACCTGAAACAGATCAAATTTGAATTCAATAGTTTAGTCTTAGTTGTTAATATTCACCTTTAAAAGTTAACAAAACCAACAAAAGGATAATATACAGTCAATAAGTCTTCAATATACTTTACAGCATTATGTGAGATTTTTGTTATCCTTACAAGTAAAGCCTGCTTATATTTATTTATTTATACCAATCATTGACTTCAAAGCAGGGCTGAATGGTGGCACAGTGGGTAGCAGTTGCCTCACAGCAAGAAAGTCGCTGGTTTGAGCCTCAGCTTGGTCAGTTGGTGTTTTTGTGTGGTGTTTGCATGTTCTCCCTGTGTTCGCGTGGGTTTCCTCCGGGTGCTCCGGTTTCCCCCACAGTCCAAAGACATGCGGTATAGGTGAATTGGGTAACCTAAAATGTCTGTAGTGTATGAGTGGGAATGAGTATGTATGGATGTTTCCCAGTGATGGGTTGCAGCTGGAAGGGCATCAGCTGCGTAAAAAATATGCTGGATAAGTTGGCGGTTCATTCAACTGTGGCGACCCCCTGATTAATAAATAAGAATATGAATGAATGAATGAATGAATTGACTTTAAAGCCACACTGCATTTTTTGTCAATCATAATCAGTATGCAAATGTGTGAATATAGTTTGGAATGTAATATTGGTGCGCATAAATCTAGTTTTCTGAATAAAGCATGCACTGTTTTGGGGAAATTGTCAGGAATAACCAGTAATAAAAATGTAAACTGCTGCAGTTCTTTTGGAATACATTAATTTGCACCTCAGCAAGGTGCAGATCATGCTCAATAACAAACTTTGCCATGTTATATAGCATTCAGAGGTGGATAGGCAATGTTTGGTAACACAATCTTGTGATATATGATTTAACCAAATCATTCTGATGACTGACTTGCTCTCGTTTCGGCATTTTAGGATAAATTTAACAACATCAAATGGTGTTTATTTAAGTTTTTTGAATGTTTTTTTTTTTTTTTTTTGCCTTGAGCATCACAGAACTGATTTTTCCCCCATTACGATATTTGTTATATTAAATATTTATCCTATAACACAATATTTATCCTATTAATAATCATCCACCGTTTTTAACAGTTTTTATGCACATTTTGAGATGTACTACACACCTTACCATAAAATATATATGAATATATATATGACAAAATATATGAATAAACGCATACCTACAGATAGCTATTAATTCATGTGACTAATAGAAATAAAGAAAATATATGACTAACCATAAAAAAAGAGTAACTAATTTAAACATAAACAGACTGCATTGGTTTATCTCAATGTCTCTATGCACTGTTCACAAATTATTATGATCCACACATATATATTTGGTATAGTCTCACATATTTGCTAACTGGCATTAAGGACAAAATTAAAACGAATGGCTTTGAAGCTCATATAAATTTATTACTAGGGGCATTTATGAGGTACACAGATCAGATCTGTTGGAGATAAGAGGAGACGATGCTGATTCAGCAGATACCCAAAGCACAAAGTTATGCAGAAGAAACAAGAGGGGAAGAGTTTAGGATACCCTTCAAA
The DNA here is from genome assembly GCF_903798145.1 of Danio aesculapii. NCBI lineage: Eukaryota > Metazoa > Chordata > Actinopteri > Cypriniformes > Danionidae > Danio > Danio aesculapii. The sequence continues at coordinate 41,167,269 of NC_079443.1, forward strand.
CTTACTCAACTTTTCTCACAGACAAGTTTAGCTGCATGCTACTATATAATCGCTAAAAATGTGTACTTAAAGTTTGATAAAAAGAGCATAGAAGTGCAACATACATAAAGCCGGGAAAATAAGTATTGAACACGTCATGTTTTTTTCCAGGAAATATTATTATTAAAGAAGCTATTAACATGAGATTAAACCTGATTTTGGCAAAACCCAAACAACACAAACATAAAAATAAAACAAAACAAAAAGATCTAAAAAATCAGTTGCGTGCAATAACAATGAAATTGTCTCCCTGACACAAGGAGTAAGTACTGAACTACTGAAATGTATTTAATACTTTAAATAAAAGGCTTAATTTGGTGCTGGCAGCTTAAAGATGCCTCTCATATGGAAAATGGAAAAAGTCACATGCATTGCTCAGCTGTGATTTTTTCACAGATTTCAACAGTGTAAAAATCTTGATGGTTCTGTGGCTCTTGTCTAGCAAATCTGGTCTTTATTTTGTATTTTCTATTGGATTCAAGTCAGGTATTTGCCTGGGCCATTCAAGCAGCTTTATTTTCTTTCTCTAAAACCATTTGAGAGTTTTCTTGGCTGTGTTTTGGATCATTGTCCTGCTGAAATGACCACCCTGGTTTCATCGTCATCATCCTGGTAATGTAGATGTTAGACTGAAGCATCTAATATTCATTTACACTGAGGAAGGGTGAAAGGTTGTTGAAGAACTACTGAGAGATTTCAGCTGCTGTCTGGGCTTTCACTGCCTTTCTACACCTCCCTTTCTTCGTGTGTTCAATACTCTTTCCTGTGTTATTTCATTTTATTACACATAACTTCATTTGTAATTAATTAGTTTAGTTTATACAGTATATAGATTTCGTTGGTTGTTACCAACAACCAAATTTCAAGTCAACAGCACCTTTTAGAAATATGTTTTCTGAAGTGTTCAATACATTTTTAAGAACCAATTTCTAATAACTCTTTTACTTTTATGCAGTATATATAAAATCTGAAAATCTGTAAGATTTGTCCGACTGAAAATAAAAAAAGGTCTGTACAGGTCTGCCACAGAATGTATCCTACACAGGCCTGCACAGTGACTCACTTTGACTTTTAATCTTTTATTCATTTGTATCGTGGTCGGAATCTAAGAGGAGAGATCAGAGCAGGACAAGCTTCCCACACCGCATAGAAAGAATTGGGAATGATCGAATGTCGCCTCGATGCTCTCAGCCAACCTATTTACCCACCAAATCCATGTCTGCTGAGGTGTGGCAGAGGTGGATTGCTTTCAGGTGGCCGCTGAACACACCGCTGGAGACGGTGAAGAGCCACAGGCAAGCAGGAATCAACTCAACACAATCTACAATGTCAACACCGGACTCGTACACAAGTGGATTCTGTCAGATCACAGTGTTCTGGCTTCTGACTGGGAAGAACTGCTTACAAACTCAACATCTCTACACTGCACATGTTATTTATCATATTTATTCTGTCAACAAGATGGAAAAAAAAAACATGTTGGACGCATAATGTTCTCATCTTATTTATTTTAAACGGTCCTGAACAAATACAAGTGCATCATAACAATATCAAATATAATGTGTTCAAATTTGATATAAGGCATAATAAGGTGTACCCTGAAATATAAATTACTTTGGATTACAATGCCAATGTGTGTGTAATTTGTGAGATAAAATATTTGTATCAATATTTCAGGTCATTATGTACATATATTCAAAAATGCTGCATCAAGCATTTATATGTGTAGATGTTTCACATACATGTATTTTTAAAGCAACCTAATTAATGAATGCAATCTGATATTTATGTAATAAAAATTATGATTATTATTAGTAGTAGGTACAGTTGAAGTCAGAATTTTTTTTTTTTTCTTTTTTAAATATTTCTCAAATAATGTTTAACAAAGCAAGGGAATTTTCATAGTAGGTCTGATAATATTTTTTCTTCTGGAGAAAGTTTTATTTGTTTTATTTCAGCTAGAATAAAAGCAGTTTTGAATTTTGTAAATGCCATTTGCAGGTCAAAATTATTAGCCCCTTTAAGCTATATTTTTTGATAGTCTACAGAACAAACTATTGTTTAACATTAACTTGCCTAATTACCCTAACCTGCCTAGTTAACCTAATTAACCTAGTTAAGCCTTTAAATGTCACTTTAAGCTGTATGGAAGTGTATTAGAAATGAGCTATGGTGTAGTGGAAAATGCACTGACACATGCAATCTGGTGTTCGTGGCAACCCGGGTTCGATTCACGCCTCGAGGTCCTATGCCAATCCTCACTCTGCTCCAAACACTTTCCAGTCAATTCTCTCTACTGTCCTGTCAAAATAAAGATAAAAAATAAAACAAATAAAAAAAACAAAAAAATTATAATAAAAAATAAAATAAAATAAAATAAAAAAAGTCTTAAAACTTGACTTGATGACTTGAAAAAGAAAAATAAAAGAAAATAAATTAGTTATTAAAACTATTATGTTTAGAAATGTCTAATATTTCAGGGGGGCTAATAATTCTATTCTTGTAGTAATATCAGCGAGAACTTACAGTTCAAGAAGAGGAACTATATAATACTTTATAAAAACATTCTGTCTAGTTCTTGAATCTGATTGGCTGATAGCCATGCAAAATAACAGCACTCGTCTAGCCTCTTCACTCTTCACCCTTGTGTATTACTCTGCCCACATGAGGAGGACACTGTACAGTTTGACAAATATTCCTGCTGTTGGACAACATAATGTACTTTTGAGGCTTTTTTAGTCGAGAATGTAGTTGTTTAGATTAAACTATGCAGTTTATTTATAAAGAGTGTCTATTTTAAATATTTATAATTTCTAAAAGACAGCGTACTGGTTAGCCTGCCATGGAGTGGAGTAAAGACGATTGACGTGATCCATCCACAAGCTGATGACAAGACTGCATAATAAGCCCTTAGAAGATTAAAACAGCATACATTTCTAACTACTGATGATCAAATCATTATTAAAAACTAGTACGTGATATTCTTAAACAATCTCTCTCTTTTGTATGTTGCAGTGCTGTATTTATACCATATAATTGTAGTGTATTGAGTGTGAGATGGGTCTCACATATCAGGAATGTATGCATTTTGTGTTGGCCACTCTTTGTATAACCCTGGAGCAACTTTTTGGTTGGCCATCTGTTTGTTTCTAATGCGTATCCTGTTTTTGTTACTTTTTCAGTAAACAAAAAGAAAGAAGATATGCCCGCATGTATTTAGCGATTTTCCTTATCGCAAACAAGCGGTATCCTGGTAGTGTTGGCGCTGCTTTGACTTTTTTGGGGATAATTATTGTGATCTCCTGATTGCAACAGAGAAATACTGGGAGATCTTTGTAGACTGATGGCATTTCATGTCATTCAGCCTTATAATCTTAAAATGTGAGCAAAGTCACCTGTTTTGTCATCACTTTAGACATTACGCTAGAGAAGTGATGTTGGTGAAGTAGGGTTTCTGCTGTTCCTTGTACAAAAGCTCCTTGTACAAAAGGATTTTGAGACTCACCATGTTTGATTGTATTTTTATATACAAAATTATGCCATCAAACTGTTGTATAAACGCAATATCACATACAGTATTGTTATCGGTATTGATATTGCTCACATAAACTATAAATAACTTGGTAACGTCATTATATTTAAAATTGTAATGTATCCATGTAAAAGCATTTTTTACTGTTTATGATGCTATTTCGCTGTATATTTTAATATGTTATTTATTTATTTTGTTTATTTAGATATAAACAATTACATATGTTACTGTGTTATGTCTCAGCTAACCTAACTAATTTAACAAAAAATAATAATAAAAAAATAATTAAATTAAAATCTTTTGGGTAATTAAGACAAAATATAAATTTCTGTGTACATTTTAATGTTAGCTAGCAACAACAACAACAACAACAACAACAACAACAACAAAAAATCTTTTGGAGCATGGAAATTCAGAATGGCATTTTGGTCAGTTTAATCATGCTAATAACTGACTTTAATATCAGAATTAAACCAAATCACCACTGTAAGGTTGTGTAAAGAAACTTCTCATCAGCAAATGTCAACACGCCCCACTAAAGATAGACAAATCCAGAGAAAGGGAGTGAAACTGTTGCGGAGCAGGTCAAGAGTTAACTATTCTCCTGTCAGACTATTACTCTGATGATGGCTTGATGTGGTAAATGAGATCCTGGCAGGACGAGTGAGAGGTCAAGTGTCCGCCGCTGATTCAGTCACTCACAGTCTGTCCAGAGACTCCCTTTCTGACCCTCATCATCATATGCGTTCATGTATTATTTATATGCTCTCAGCTCTGGAAACACTGATAGGCTCGGCTTAGGGGCTGTTTCAATTTTTCTAAAGTTCTTTGACAGTTATAATATCAGATCTGTATAGAAAACGCAGTATATTTGATTTTATGGTATTTTATGGAAGAAGAATATCCTGAACAGCACTTCTTCACACTGTAATGTCAACAGAGGGAGAGAAAATGCAGGCAGAAAAGTGCTTTATATGATAAAATGAGTATTTCAGTGTATATATTTCAGTTATATTATGAATTACATTTTGTTTCTTACTCATACTTTTTGTTTCTTATGGTCTTATACTAATAGTAAATACTATTTGTGTCATGTATAGAAAATAGATGATAATAACAGTGTAAAGAATGGTATTTTTAACTACAGTGGTTCAAACTGTAGTTCAGCTGAATGACTAAAATCTTATCAGTTTGATGGTGAAATCTGCGCATCTAGTCGAACCATCCTTCTGCAATCTTACACCAAAAATAGAAATAAGGGTAGCATTAATAGGTAAAAATGTGGGAGAGCGTTGATATTATGTGATTGTATTGTATTGCAATATGGAGAAATTAAGTGTTGATGTTAAATCAAAAAAGTAATTCACAAATACTTGAAAATGAAATGATTTAATGACAATAATTCCCTATGGTTAAAACATTACAAATAACTGTATAAATTGACAAAATATGAAATGATAAAAACATATGATAATAACTGTACCCAGCTTAAATGTAAAATAAAGTTACCCGATAGACTCCAGAGCAGGAGAGGAGCAGAGCAAGAAAAGTGCAGAGCAGGAAAAGCACAGAGCAGAAAAGAGCCATCTATTTTGTATCTTTCTTGACCAGGTGACCAAAGCCCAAATACTGAGACATTCAAACTGACCAATCAACATGTGACCACATCATAAACCCCCCAAAGTCCACACACACGGCCCTGATCTTATCAGTATCAGCCTTCAGAGTCAGTATGGACCTTCTTGGTAAAAAAGAAAGGTTTTGCCATACAAACAAATGCAAATGATAATTTTCATTCCTACAGTACAACAGCAAAAACAACAACAACAATAATTAAAACTGTTACAGGACAGAAATGTGATTTGCTGAATATACTATATATTCCAAGTTGCTTAAAAAATTTACTGGAATTTTTTCTCGATACTAAGCAGTCTTAGGGAAAGTTACTTTTGAAAGTAATGCATTACAATAGGGATGCACGATATATCGGAGGCCATATCGTTATTGGCCGATAAATACTATTTTGATGTTATCATTATCGATCCGGTATCAAAATTATATCGATATCTTTAAGCCTACAGATTACGTAATTGTACAGAACAGCCTTCTTCGTGCATGCGTAGGTTGAACTTGTTCAGACTTGTCCAGTGCACTATAATGGAGCTTTCCTCAAATTATTTTCCTCACATTGGAGAACAAGTACGAACATAGTAGCATTGTCTGATTGACAAGCAGCACCTAAATGGGACGAATTTATGCTGCATTTTCTAAAGTAACCATACAATCTGTATTTAGCCTTTTGCTTGTGCGGTGGCTCTGAACTGTCAAATCACCTCTCAAAACGCCTTTTTGGACATTACATATCTGTACATATGTACATTACTGTAACACGTTTTATTCAAGAACATTTGAGCTGATTTCAGTTCTTAGTTCTTTTTCATTTTACTTTAAATATATTTAACTTGTTTGTTAGTTAAGTCCCATTTTGTTATTTAACCTATTATTTTTTATACAATAGTCAAGTTGCATGTTAATTTGTTATGCAAAGAAAAGGAAATAATTTATTTTTGGCATGCTGATTTATGTAGAATTGTGAAAATAGGTCATATATAAAATCGCCTAGCACTTTTCAGATTATAGCTTTTTTTGCTTTGAGCAGGCTATTCAGTTTATAAGATCAAATTAAACTTTTATGAAGTTTTTAAAATAAAATCAGTTGTTCACTGTATAAAAATATAACATTTTGAAATATTTATTTATTGGCTATAGTATATTGGATATCAGCCTCCAAATTTTAAGAGTTATCTGTTATCAATATCGGCCAAAAAAATCCATATCCGTGCATCCCTACATTACAATATTGAGCTACTCCTCAAAAAAGTAAATACAGTAGTAGAGTTACTTAGTTACTTTTTATGGAAAGTAATGCGTTACATTTCCTTACTGTTGCTGAAATTGATGTCTGTCAGAACTTTTTTTTTTCCTTTCTTCTTTTTTAATAAGCTCTGCAATTACCAACACACTGTATAACCTTCATTTACCTTAAAAACATTTTTTAAATATATAATTTATGATAGTGTTATCTTGAGAACGTCCTGACACCAGAGTTCAGTGCATGCCATATACAGATTAATGAAGGTTAAAAGCATTGTGTTCCCCTTTTAATTGTCTTCTATGAGTCCAGAATAATGAGAATATCCAGTGTGTGATACAACAAGACTACATTAATTTATAATTCAGCAATTTTTTTAAAGCTATTTAATTAAACTATAAGTAACTCACATTACATTTTTTAAAAAGTAACTCAAATATTACTACTTTAATAAATTAAGTAATGTGTTACTTTACTCGTTACTCAGAAAAGTCATATTATTACATACCTTGTAATGCGTTACCCCCAACATTGCTACTTAAGTTTACTCACAATTATAATCCCCCCTAAGATTTCTGAGTTTACAGCTCACAATTGATTTTACTTCTTCTCAGAATTCAGGTTTACACAATTCAGAATTCTGGGTTTATGGTTTGCTATTGTGATTTTTTCCTGCTCAGAATTTGTATTTTACATATAATTCCTAATTATTAACAGTATTTTGAGTTAAAACAGCTTGTTATTATTATTATTATTATTATTATTATTATTATTATTATTATTATTATTGAGTTAATGTCGCAATATCAACAATTGTGATGTAAAGTCTACAGATATAAAGTTTCTTAAAGTTTCTCCTTGCAACATTTTTTTAAAGACTTGAGGATTTCCAAATGTAAGCAAGCACAGTGTTTTGTAATAGATTTTCAGCATATCTCTCAAATTTCTGAGAAGAAATGAAAAGATGTTCTCTGTAATACTTGTTATAAAAGCTCCATAGCCCACACTTATTGCTCAAGGCTCATGACAGAAAGAAAAACAAGAATCTAATTTGAGTTTAAAATAATTATGACAATCAATCAATCAAATCCATCCATCAAACCAATCAATCCAAAGCAAACTGTACTATATTAGGATGTGAAACAGAGTCTTCTTAAATGATGGCAAAATATTGTTGCAAGATTCACATTTGTAAATAAAGTGTGGGCAATGAATCATAAAATGTGCGTTACTGACAGCATCTAAAACAAATTCAAAGAGCTCAAACTCAGTTTTTGTTGATGAAAATTCCCTGAAGGCAACGGGTTTATGGAAAGCCGCTTGAGCGAGGGGTGTGTGTGATGTTTGGAAGCCCTAAAAGGATCCTGCAGTGTGTGAGCGAGCTGTCAGAGTCAGAATGAGCCTCAGTGGCCCTGGGCCGCTCATCACACTCACTTCACCTGACTTATTTAGCTTTCAAATTCAATTCACCAGCAATAAATATGATTGTTAGAGCAATTTACAGCAGGCAAGTTTCGCATTACCGCTTGTCGCATGGCTCACTGTGCTTTTTTCGGAATATACACATGTAAACTTGTGCACACATATCCTTAGTGTATTTTGTAATAGATGCATTGTTTAAATAAATAATTTTTTGCAACTATTAGATCTTGCATTAAAATTCCAAATAAACAAATAATATACAAATAAACAGATATAAAATAAATAAATACATATTTTTAGATAATTATTATTTTTAAAAACAAAATTTATAGAGGGAGGTCTGAATACAAAGCATTTTTTACTTATTTTGACTAGGGCTCAATTGTTGACGAGGTTTTAAGTGTCTCGATGTGACGCCTGAGGCAACCCATTGAAAGAAATGGAATTCCTTTTGCGTCGGTAATGACGCCAGGGGGTACCTTTGGTGTCCTCGTACTTATGCGGAAGTTGCTTGACCATGCTTCATGTAAAATGTGAATTCTTAACAGGGTTAGTAAAAAGGTATTCTTTGTTAAATCCTTAATAAATTGTTTAATTTAAAAAAAAATGAGTTACCTTTTATTGCATTCAACATGCTTTTTGATTACTAAAAGCAATTTAAACATTAAAAATGAGTCAAAAAGAAACACACAGACAATAAGAATAAACTGTACAAATAATGAAGAAGACTTTGTAAAAGTATGCAGTAGTGTGAAGTAAACATGAGCCAGGCTAAAACCGTGTTTGGGTAAGATTGCGCATGAGCGACATGACAATATATGTAAACTCATAGAACCATACTGGAAGAATTTAGCAAAGGAATGTAGACCTGAGCAAGCAGGGCTGAGAGCCAAGAACAACACCAAAAAGTGTAACAGTACTCCATGCCATACACAGTTGAAGTCAGAATTATTAGGCCCCCCTGCATTATTAGCCCCCGTTTATTTTTTCCCCAATTTCTGTTTAATTTTTTTCAACATTTCTAAACATAATAGTTTTAATAATGTATCTCTTATAGCTGATTTACTGTATCTTTGCCATGATGACAGTAAATAATATTTGACTAGATATTTTACAAGACACTTCTATACAGCTTAAAGTGACATTTAAAGGCTTAACTAGGTTAATTAGGTTAACGAGGCAGGTTAGGGTAATTAGGCAAGTTACTGTATAACGATGGTTTGTTCCGTAGACTATCGAAAAAAATATATAGCTTAAAGGGGCTAAGAATTTTGACCTTAAAATGGGGTTTAAAAAAATTTAAAACTGCTTTTATTCTAGCCGAAATAAAACAAATAAGATTGTCTCCAGAAGAAAAAATATTATCAGACATACTGTGAAAATGTCCTTGCTCTGTTCAAAATCATTTGGGAAATATTTAAAACGAAATGTAAATGGGTAAAAAAAAAAAAATAGTTGGAGAAATGTGACATATAAAAGCAGGACCATGGACACAGAAAGACAGAACTGTCCAGGAGAGACTTAAGATTGCTCAGGGGTTTGCTCGTGACTTTCTCTGCTTTGTGTAAAAAAAAAAAAAAAAAAAACTTGGTATTGAAAACTTCCAGTCTGATCGTGGTTAATTCATGTAAAGGCCGGGAACTATGACAATAAATACCTCCATAATAAACAAACGAACAAACAAACAAACAGATTTCTGGACAAATGAAAACAGATGGCAGAAAATTATAAGTCGTAAATAAAATATAGTAGTAGAACGTTAAAGTAGTTTAAGCTAACTTCAGGTAAGCAAAATGTTTATATTTTTTTTTTATCTTGTTTCCACAATAAATTTTAAATTAGGCTCTAATAAAATATTTGATTGGATAATTAAATATCTGCAACCAGTATGAGGCCAAAACACAATTGTGAGTTTTTCTGAATTTACTATTAAGCTTGTAAGCAAAATGTTTATATTTGTTCACCATCTTCCAACTTTTCAACAGTATAGCAATGAATTTATGAGAAAAATTGCTTATATTCTACACACACAAATTAAAGTCCTGCATCTAAAGCATGCACATGACGGATGTCAGCAGTATTCCCATGCATTACCCCTGTGATGAAGTTTGGACTCACGTTTAATGGATCTGTCTCTTCATTATTTACTTCCAGCATACATCAGGCATCGCTCCACTGCCACAAGCAGCCATTGGGAACACAGAGGCTCATCCATATTTCTATGAACCTGTAAAAGTAAAACAAAATTTGTCACATTTGTCCTTCAACGACAACAAATGGGACTCAAACAAGCAGCCAGGAAGTCACCTGAGAGTGATGCATTTTTAAGAAGAGAACACCGATTTGGCAAAAGAACATGACGGATTGAATTTGCACAGATCTTGGCATTGCAAGAAAAAAAAAAGTTTACTCATTTTTCACCATCAGAGTGGGAGAGATGAGTTTTTCTACAGCTTCACTTTGAGAGCATATATGGGATAATATATGAGGCTACAATCACCAGCGATTGGAGCGCATCTAAAAACATAGTAATTAGCGCACTTGTAATGCATTGTAGACGGTCAGCTGTGGAAAATGGTATTTTTAGAAACATTATGATTAATGGAGTTGTGAAAATGAAGCCCCGTTAATGTTTGCAATCCATCATTCTGCAAACAGCAGGTTCACCTTTTCATCTATAACAGTCTGTCAAGAGAAAAGGCAATGTTTGGTTCATATATTTTCAAGTTGCAATAATGCAACCTAGAAACATCTCAGTTTCTTAAAGAAAACCCACAGTATTTCTAGACTATAGATTACATTCATCAGTAAATCTGTTAACAGAGATAACTATTGTCTAGTAATCTACTGTTTTTGTCTTTGCCATTGCTACAAAATGCTCTTGTATAGTTCGTTACACATGTACTTGCCAATGGGAAAAATATGAAATTACACACATATATATAAATTGACCTTCAAAATGAAGCAATATTTCATACAGATGATTGGTGCCGAACTTGATGCAAGCCACAAACTCTGATCACACTTTACAATAAGGTTTCATTATTAGTTAATGTATTTACTAACGTATGCAATATTAACATCTGAATTCATGCTTGTTAACATTAATTCACCGTGAGTTAATATGAACTAACAATGAACAACTGCATTTTCATTAACTAACATGAACAAATACTTTAATAAATGTATTGTTCACTGTTTGTTCATGATATTAAATGTAACTAACATTAATACAATCAAGTGTTACCAAAAACCCCTGGGAAATGCATCCTACAGAATGCATTTAAAAGCACTTTAAATTCAAGATTTTAAGGCATTAATGTTCACATTTAAAGCATACTGTATATTATGCACTTTTGCACTGGATTATCAAGCCTGTTAGATCACGTAATGTTTATCTGCATCTGCTAATCAAAAGACAGTCGCCACATCTTTGTGTTCTTTACTGAAACAAGCAGAGAAACCCCTGGGAGCTCACAAAAAAAGAAAACCATGTGCAATAAATGATAGATGATAATAAACAGCTCCCAGTAACACCATGATCATTTCACACACATCCAAACCGGTCCCTAAATACAAGCCAGATTCAATAAACACAGGGCATTAATAGTGTGTGCGTGTGTGTGTGTAAAGAAAGAAATCCCAAGAAAACAGCCTGTGAGAGAGGCTGGTCTTCTGTAATTCCTCATTCCCTGGTACAAACAAACTCTCAACAGTAATGTTTATTTACAAGCTTCACTGAATCGCTAAAGCTTTGTAAAATCCTTTGTGGTTAATTATGACTGAGCTTTGTGTTGTGTTGCAGTGTGAAGCTCTTATCTTCTCCTTTGAAATCAGTGTATTGTTTATCAGAGGACATGAAGTTAAATACATCCATAACTTACCCTAAAAACACTAGGATCCATGTTATTTAAAGGGATAGTTCACCAAAAAAAAAAAGGAAGAAAATACTGTCATCATTTACTTATACTACCCTAAAAATGCTGGGTTCCATACCATTAGTTAATGTTGTCCCAACACAAATTAATAAGCTTAACTTATTGATTTTTACAAATTTAAATGGATTAAACATAAAACAATTATGTTGTCCAAAAAAAAACTCAGTTGTAAAAATTGTGTTGTTCTGAAAATCACTAACAATTGACTTTTAATGTACAGGGTGATTTAAAAAGAATACCACAACTGTCTGGAGGGGGTCATATTGAACATCTATGAACTTGTTTTCTACTGAAAAAAAGAAAGAAAAAAAAAAGCTTTGAGTACTCTTCACATTGATTACCCAAGGTTCCATCATGTTTCTTTGATTAAACACAGATTTTCAAAGTTGTATTCTTTTTGAATCACCCTGTATTTGGGTTTTTTGTTGTTGTTGTTTTTTTTCAACCATGGACATCAATGGCTGCAGGCTTTCAGCTTTCTTCAAAAAATATTTCTGTGTTCATCAAAATAAGAAACTCAAAGGTTTGAAACCACTTGAAGTAAACAGTGATTAAATTGTCATTTTTGGTTTTACTAGCCCTTTAATGCATCCTTAATAAAAGCAATTTAAATAATGTATTTTCTGTAGTAGAGAACAATTCAGACAGAGATCTTTACTAGACATTTATGAAGTAAACATACAGGGCCCTATCATACACCCGGCGCAATGAGGCACAAGATGTGTTTGCCCTGATGTGTTGCTATTTTCAGACCAGCGCAACCTTAACATTCCCATTTTGTACCACGTTGTTTAAAAAGAAAATCTTTTGCACCACTTTGTGGACTCATGGGTGTTCTGATAAAGAGGTGTGCTAAGGCGCATTGTTGGTACGTTGCTATTTTGAGGAACTAAAATAGAATTGCTTAAACACGCATCATGTACAGCAATACGCAAATATCTTTACAAATGGTGCAGGCCATTTCCTTGCTGAAATCGTTTTTATTTGCATTTTACAAATTATCTTCATTGACAGTGCTTTAGTACTTAAATATTTATACTTTTTCACTGTAAAGAAAATAAAAATAAAAATAAAATAAAAAAAAAAATCACAATTTTATTAAAGTTGAAACTGTTTTTGTGAAAAGGTCATGTGATCAACAGGAAGCTCGCAGCATCTCATTTCTCATATTATGCGTTCTGTGTTCTTGCGGTTAGAGTTTGTTCTTCCAAGGTAACCTGCCGAGACCGAGACCAAGCGGTCAACACAAGAACGCAAATCCATGCACAGCCACAGCCATGGCCTTTGCTTCATTGCCTGCCCCATTTCTATACCTGACTTATTTTGGAAATTGGACTGTGAAAATGAAACGAAACTAACGCTATTCTTCAGGCGTAGAAAATCGGTAAAATGATGATGAGAAGAGACAAGCACAAAGTCATTTTTAGCATCACTTAAGTCCTAATGATAATGTTAAAGACATATTCTAGTAGCACATTTATTGAAAATAGGCAATTACAGATTAATTAACATTGTCTACTTACAGGAAATATTTAGTTTTTTCCTGGTTTTACAGACCGTTTTTTTTTTGTCTAAAGTCTAAAATGCATTTTACTGAAATGCAATACTGAAATGTCTTTCACTGATATAATTTGCACACTGGTAATATTTTTTCCTGAGACATGTTTATAAAAGTTATATCCTAATTGAATTAATCATAATTTAATATAAGCACTGGACCCTGCATCTCAAAGGAACAGGGAAGGAGACTGATGAGAATAATAAAGTTTGTGTTTTGGTATTACTGTAACATTAACCCAGTATTTGTTGCCTCCCTTTTTCTTATATGTTTTTTATATTAATATTTTTCATATTTATATTATTTGCTTATTGGTTTTATTATTTATGATTATAATTGTTTTTTTTTTTTTTTTTTTTTTTTTTTTTTTTTTGAGTTTTTAATGAGCTCAGAATGTATATTTTATTACCAAAGTAATGCATTTTCTCTTTTGGCTAATTATTGGCTAATTATTGTTCAGTGTTGTTTCACTGCAGGGTTTTTGCTTTTGGAATTTATAAGAAAAAAACTCAACATAGAATCGTTTATAGAATCTTAAATCTGTATGCTAAATTAATAGAATATTTTTAAACGCTCCAGAAAGACGCAAAGTGGGAATCACTGGTTCTTTTATTAAAGATTGTTTAGTTCTTCATTTTTGAAGCTGCTAGTTGACAAAAACAATGCTGTTTTAACTTTATGAGTTTCTTTCTTTTGTTAAACACAGAAGAATATAATTTCAAAAATGTTGGAAACCTGTCACCATTGACTTCCATAGCATTTGTTTTTCCTACTATGGAAGTCAACAGTCAGCATACTTCAGAGTTTCTTCATTTGTGTTTAACAGAAGAATGAAACTCATCCATTTGGGTGAAACACATTTTGGGTGAACTATCCCTTTTAAGCTAATTAAATATTGAGTACTTTGACTTAAGTAATATTAAATAAAGGAGCACTTTACTTCTACTGGAGTAATATTTTATAAGGGTATATGTACACTCAAATGACATTTGTTGTTTGTCCAAATTACTTATATAATATGAGTTTTTGCGGGGATAACTTAATTGTTTTATGTTCAATCAAATAAAATTTGTAAAAACTAATAAGTTAACTCAATTCCGTAATTTTGTCCCAACACAAATCAATTGTGTGGAAACCAGCATTTTTTATTGTGTACTTTTACATGTGCATAATTTGTGTACTTTGTCCATTAATGCATAGCAGTAAGAATGAAATTCACCATGTTATTATAGTCACATGACCTTTGACATCAGGACATGTGTCTTTCACGGCTGTCACTTCATGGTGTAGTCCATCAGATTCACACTTCAGAATCTCACCGCAAGTAGTGGACATACCTGTCAACCCTCCCATTTTTCCCGGGATTCACCCATATTTTACAATTATTTTCCCATATTTTTGCCTGTATTTTCAAACTTTCTATGAAGGGTGGCAATAAACATTAAAAAGTCGATCCTCCCTATATGCAATCCATACCGCAGAACCACCAGGGGTTTTATTCAGGCATGAAAACACTTTAAATATAAAAACGGCAGGAAATATCTGTTCCTTCCCATTACAGGCGCAGTCACCCCTCCTATACAATCCTCAAAACGGTCAGTTCATGTAGCGGTGCATGACTGTCGGATGTGCTCCATAGTGATAAATAGACACCGTTTCCCAAACAGATTCTGTACACGCGATTTGAAGCGGAGCAAATGTGCACACACTGGGTTATGGGTGCATGTTTGAACAGACATATACACATAATTGTCACGCCTGGTTCACTACAGGAAGCCGCAGGATCTCAGGATTATCAAAACACGTATATTTTTTATCAATACACTTACATGGACGGACACAGGTAGAACATGGGATGAAGACAGACATCAACTTAGAGACTACCAGACAAGGACTGAATGCAACTAAGGGGTATAAATACAAAGTAACATGATGACAATAATTACACACAGGGGATGAACACAGGTGAAAGTGATGAACATGATGAAATGGCGGGAAGTAGAACAAAGGAGCACATGGGTGGGGATGGTCACATGGCGAAAACAAACAAAGAAGACAGGATGTGATAATAATAACAACATCTAAACATGTCGATCTTGGTGTTTTTTCTTTTTTAAGCAGCAAATTTTGTCTTAAATTAACACAAAAAGTTAGGAAAGGAATCAAATGCTTTCATTTGCTGCTCTTTAATCATAATGTTTAAATTATACAGTAAAGAAAAGGTTAATGAGATTTGAAAACTTGATTCTATTTCTTTAAAATAGCTATTAATTTGAATAGGCTAAACTGTTATGTTCTAATGTATACTATTTATTCCATCTGTAAATAATAAAAATAATAAAACAACATATTACTGACCGTTTTAATGGTTTATTTGGGGGAGGGGGTGGTGTTATGCCTTATTTTCACATACCAATGTTGACAGGTATGAGTGGGTCATCTGGTAGTTCTTTTATGAGCATTGTAAATTCGTACATACATCTCATTACATAAAATCTCTATAGTAAGAAAGTATACAGTTTTAGATGCAGTCTTTGTCACCTAAAGGCCACGGTCCCACAAAGGAGCATTTACATAAATCACATGCCCATCAAGTATTCTTCACAGGATGCTACCAAGGGATATTAAATATTCATTGATTGCTATAAAGACACTGAACAAAGGATGCGAGTCACTTTGAAAGGTAATACGGGCAAAAATGAAAACAAATAATAAAGCTAAAAATCCATTGTAGGCACTTCTATTTCAGATTGCATTTTCATGCTCCCCAGCGCTACGGAGATGAAACGGGGGTCCCAGAGCTATTCGTTAGTGCAGTCGTACAGAACATGCTCCCTAATAATGAGCAGGCAGCAGCAGCATCAGTGTACTGGCAAAGGTTAATTAAAATGCAAAAGAATAAAATCAGAGCTGGCTGTCTCCCATGAGGCAGAGCGATAGAGGACAAGGATGGATCCTGTTGCACCAAAAAAAACTATATAGTTCTGGATAAGGTATGAAAAAGTTTTCCTGCAAAACAAAGACCATGGTTTAGGAGGGCAAACATGGTCAAGTAGAGATTGAGGTAAAGTTGTTTTTATATTCACACATTCAGACTTTCACCTTCTCAACCCTTGTGCGGTGTTCAAATTGACTACACTTTTGTTATGTTTGGGATGAAAACATCCACTGAATTAAACTGCTGTAAACATGCATCAGATAAATCTTTGCATAAATCTGTTAAATCAATCTCAGTCCTGATAAAAACTACTAAATTGTTTAGAAAATTACAATATTTTAATTCTTTAAGTGCCAAGTTCACAAATGATGTCACTGATTCTGTGAAAAAAACACATACAAAATGACGTATTTTCAAATAAAAAGTAGTTGTGAACTGGATTTTTTTTTTAAATCAGTCTTGGACATGTGAACGATTAGTAACAACATTTTTTTTGATGCAAAGTTAGATTTTCCTTTTTCTCCTTAATTTACTGTTCGTGGCTGTTATTGACTTCCATTATAACCACATTTGATGGTGCATAAACACACAGTCTTTGTATTTGCTTACTGCATGTTGTTCTGAGAGCTGAGATGCATATTTTGATTTTCTAAGACACATCAAGGTAAGTGCGTAAAGGTCACTCTCACACACTCAGACACACACACTTATACTCAATATAAATCCAGAAACTAAGCTATTTTTGCACAGGCCTATCTAAAGAGTTAATGGTGCCAACTGATGAAATTTTACTTACCAACGATCAAAACTGCATGATTATATGGTGTCATGGCTTTGTAATAAAATAAGTGCTTATAATGGAAGTCAATGGGGAAAAACCACCACCAACAGTAAATCAGGTAGAAAAAGCATGAAAATTAATCAAAAACAATGCATCAGAGAAAATGTTGTTTCTTATGTCCAAGACTTTGTGTCATGATCTCCAGCTATCCATTCCTGACAGATCGCTGGTAACTACAGATGTGTTAAGGAACTACAAATCCTGTCATGCACCACACACACGTTTCCAGAACTCTGATGAATGCATGCACAAAGCTATAGCACTCTATGGACTCCATGGACATGGACTACTTCCTGTATTCACCACACAAACACATTTCAGTATACTCCGTATACGGAGTCATTAATGCTTAACGCTTTGTGTTGAGGTAATGTTAGTATGCTTGTCCTAATGTTTCTTTGTTTTTTCCTGTTTGTATTTTTGACCACAGCCTTTACCTATCGTTGATCCTGTTTAGTTGCCTATTTTGACTATTGCCTGTTTTTGACTACGTTCCTGCATTGTCCCTTTTGTACTAGCCTCACCTTTTTTTGATCTCGTTTGCTTGCACAAATAATCTTATTAAACTGTGATTGGATCCTTACCCCTGCTGTCCCTTGCCTTGATCCCTGCTTGTGACACTTTGATAAAAAGGATTTGATAAAGTCCAGTCCACAATTACATTTATATTAAAAAAACGTCATTTTGTGTGTGCTTCTTTCACCAAATCATTGACATTATTTATGAATTTGGCAATTAAAAAGTTTAAATCCTGTAATTTTCTAAGCAATTTAGTAGTTTTGATCAGGATTGAGGTTGATTAACAGATTTATGCAAAACGTTTAGAAAAAAAAAATTATTTGATGCCTTTTTACAGCAGTTTAATTCAGTGGATTTTTTCATCCCTAACATAACAAAAGGGTAGTAAATTTGCCCAAAGTGTAATCTCCGAGTAAAAAAAAAAAATAATAATAAAAGCATTTTCTCATAATATGTGTCAAAATTAGATTTGTCACCAAAAATCATTCCGCTAACTGAAACAGAACCTCAGAGTGGATTTTCAAATTCAAAATATTAGCAGCCAATGACTATCACAGTACAACAATGTTCATAGTCAAATAAACAGTGCTAATACTGTTTTGAAGTCATACTCACATGTGATTTCAATATTCAAAGTACCATGGTAAAAAAACAACAACTTTACCTCAATCAAGTAGAGCAGTATGATCATGATATTGCTTCGTTTCAACTGTTCAATAAACAAGAGTTAATGTTGAAGAACTTGCTTATATTTTGTGCTAGTTTAGCAGTTTTTTGCTCCACACAAATCCAAAGCAGTTCCTCTCTGATCAACTTTATTCGCCCTTCTGTGTCACAAGAGCGAGGGAGTTGAGGGACAACAAAAGGATGCAAGTGCAGTTTAACAAGATTTGTCGTAGAGGCATTTAACGGTCAATACAGGAGCAAAACAAGAACATACAAATCATAGTCATTAAACAGGCGTAAGGTCGGTACAGGTGGCAAAAAAAAGCATACAACAAAAAGATGAGGCTTAGGTCAAAAGCGTGGCAGGCAAAACAAATAGCAACACTAACAAACAGCGACAGCAAACAAAGACTCGGCAATAAACTGGTGTATCAGTTGTGTAAAAGTAGTCAGAATGATCAGTGATAAGTTTCAGCTGTGTTTGTGTCATTAGTGGTGATCAGCAACTGGTGTGTGAATTGGCATGATGGTATTTGTAGTTTGTTAATGTGCCATGTAATGATCACCAGCGATCTGCCAGGAGTAGATTGCTGGTGATCTTGATGCTTTACTTATGAATCTGTATTTTGAACAAATCAGATGAGATAGTCACTTATTAGTGAGACGCACTAACTTATCCAGCATATGTTTTACCCAGCAGATGCCCTTCCAGCCGCAACCCAGTACTGGGAAACACCCATACACTCTTGCATTAACACACTACTTAGACTGTGCCCAATTTAGTTCATCCAATTCACTTAGAATGCATGTCTTTGGGTGCTCCGGTTTTCACCACAGTCCAGACGAAACCCATGCGAACACAGAAACTCCATACAGAATAGCCACCTGGTCCAGCTGGGACTCAAATCAGCGACCTTCTTGCTGTGAGGCAACAATGTTAACCACTGAGCCACCGTGCTGCCCAATTTAAATGTTAACAATCATTTTTATTAACAAAACATGTTAACAACTTGACAGCCAGCATTTACACTTTTTACAAATTAACACTAAGAATTTTTTGCCATGACTTTTTGTTCCATTAATATTTTGATCAAAAGTCTAAAGATAATTTTCTCAGTATTTAGATTTAGATTTTTATTGCATACTCTGGATATTGCATCTCAGACCAATATATTCCTAAAGGCAAAACTGTGTAAACCATACAGAAAGTTTCATTTAAAATCGAATGGAATCAAATCTTGGCCAATCAGCTTTCTGTTAATAATAATAACAGAGTTTTCTTTAATATTTAACATTTATTCAGTGCTTTTCACAGAATTCTGCATATGTTCCCCTAAAATCAACAATAAATAAAGCAACTTTTGCAGATTCTCTCCAGGTCTGTGCATGAAATAACTTTACCATGATAGTCAACACTGGTTGCTGACAGCTTTGACATCTGAAATCAAGACGCTGTACTATTTTCTTAAGCAACACAGTAGCTACTCGCTGGGATGAACAGAACTAATACCTGACATGTTTCCTGCCAGACACACAGTGGTGTCAGTGAAAGGCCCATCAGTTGATATAAGCAGATATGTGTGATAACCCTTTGGGCCTGTACGGTGACTGATGACAGGACACAGCAGAGCATAAATATGCAACTAAGCATCAGGGAGGTGAAGCCGCCATAAATCTATGAGGAGGAAAGTCTGGTCTCCTCGCAGAAGAGAAGAATAATATTTCCACAGCGCGATAGCAGAGGCTGTCCAATACATTATGCAGTCAACACGAGCGGCCCATGAACCATTTAATCACTAGGAATGAGCGGACCATTGTTAAGCGCACACAATGACAGGGTTCACGCTATAAATAGTCTGGAACGCATCTGTGATCATGCTTGGAGTTTTCATGCTGTCAAAGTCTGTACAGACATACACATTACATGAGCAAATGTATGTAGACGCCAGATCAGGGTATATAAGAAGTGCAGAGAGGAAGCAGAGCAGCTCTGGCCTTTATTGGACCTGCTGTTGTTGTTGTATGGAAGAAAGAAGAAAGAAAAAATAACTGGGACATTTTTAGCATACATGTATAATGCGTGCATATTAAATTCATTTGTTGTTAAATGTTAAATATAGATCAATAGTTGTTAAATAAAACTAGATCATGTTGGTCAAGTTTGAACTAATTTTGAGAAAGTTAAGTCTGATAAAGTTGAAAGAAAGTCTTAAAGATTTAAATAGTTTAATAAGTTCCAAAGTTCAGAAATCTACTGCAGATTTAGGGAGCTTTCACACTTGATTCATTCGCTTGGTACGAACCCAAGTTCGATTGTCCCCCTTGCCACCTTTTTGGCTGATTTACTTAATTATTTTTTTCCATCTGAACGCTGGTACACTTGCATCATCAAGCTGCTGTTGTGTGTACAACGGTCCCTCGTTATTCGCAGGAGTTACGTTCTAAAAATAACCCGCAATAGGCGAAATTCGTGAAGTAATCAGCTTTATTTTTTACAATTATTATAGATGTTTTAAGGCTGTAAAACCCCTCACTACACACTTTATAGACTTTTCTCAGACAGGCATTAACATTTTCACACTTTTCTCCCTTGCTTAAAGGGCACCTATGGTGAAAAATCTACTTTTAAAGCTGTTTGAACAGAAATGTGTGTAAGTATAGTGTATAAACTGTCATATTGGGGTGAAATAAACACACCCAGTCCTTTTTTTTCAAATTTAACAACATAAAAACGGCGGACCAATTGGAGCGGTTTTTAGATCGACCGCAACTTTACGTAGGAGTGCGGTCCCCCACCCACCATTATTGATTGACAGCTGCGCGCATTAACATGTCTCCGTAGTAACGCATATAATCATATCAACAAGACAGGATGAGCGCAAAGCAACCGGGAATAAAAGATCTGTTCAGTTTGCTAGAATCATCAATCATCATCAAACGTGATCAAGAGTGAGTTTCACAAGTTTAAAATGTTTTAAAACAGAGCATGTGTGTAATGAATTACAGCGATTCACTTCAGCTTTACTTCATCAGCACAGCCGCGTGTCAGAACAAATATAAAAGAAGACGCTTCAATCCCGGTTTGTGGATGTTAAATCGGGTTTATTTTGTACATTAACAGATATCCATACAGCAGTGGATATTACCAGTATCATGTCACATATGCGTGCAAAACGAGTGGAAAGCTTAACGCGTTGTCTCTCTGTGTGTGTGTGTGTGTGTGTGTGTGTGTGTGTGTGTGTGTGTGTGTGTGTGTGTGTGTGTGTGTCTGCGCTATGTGTGTGTGTGTTTATCTGCGCTATGTGTGTGTGTATGTGTGTGGGTGTGTGTGTGTAAATGACATTGTGTGTGACTCATTGTTGCAACTCCACAAAAAAAAAATGCATCAAATACTGATTGGTAAAGTTCTTACCGTAGTATTTCTCACACGCGTTACGTGAGATCTGCTTCCTGAGGCAGCCGAGGGCGGCGATTGAGACATGTTGCTGACAGGCGGGGAGGACTAGCCTTAAAGGCCTAGTGTAAAAAAACAGCAACAACCTATTCCCAGCTATAATACAGACACTTCAAACAGCTATAATAAATAATCGTATGGGTGTTTTGAGCTGAAACTTTACAGACACATTCTGGGGACACAAAAGACTTATATTAAATATGAAAAAAGGGGTAACCTATGTGCCCTTTAAACAATCTCGAAGTGGCGCCCTACAGCCACGTAACTTCCACCTTCCCTTAGCATGTCCAGAAGTTCAACTTTTTGTGCGATGGTTAGCATCTTCCTCTGCCTTTTGGGTGCTACCGCAGGTGCCTTAGACAATGCAGAAAGTTTCATCGACATTGTAGAAAGAAAACTTGCAAACATGCAGTACAGCCAGGGCCGTGCACAGGGGGGTGGTCCGGTGGCTAGAGGCAATGCCCCTCTGCCCTCATTGGCTGAGGTGCCCCTCTCAGTCTGTACCCCCTCGAATAGGTCCATGCCCCGCCTCTGTTAATCCCTATCTTCACTTTGCAATCTCCAAACCACCCCCCCTCCAACCTGGCCTTCAGTTCACGATCACCCCCCCAACGACTCTTCATGAGCACCTGCCCCTTTAAGAGTCTCTGCACAGCCCTGAGTACAGCACTTCAGACTCACACTGCTAGCGATCAAAGATTTATGTAAACTTGGCAAGCTGAATGCATTCTGTACTATACAGGAGACATGGCACTGAGGAGACAACTATGTACAGCCAATCAGGACACAGAAACAACTAACTAATCAGGTCGAAGAAGACAATGCGCTGTAAGAAACAAAGCATGTCAAATTGCAACAAAAAAAAAATCTACAAAACTGTGAGGCCGCGAAAAGTGAACCGCGTTATTGCAAGGGACCACTGTACAGCAAAAACCAAAAAACAGAGAGCCACTTGCATCTATCTGCCATAAAAACATTAAGAACACCACAATATCTCCGCAGAAGTCTTTTTTGGAGGAGACAAGCAGACATTATTACGGTGTTTGCACTGGGTCAGTCCAGTTTGCACACATAGACATAGACATGCAAATAAAAGTAATAAAAGTTATGAAAGTTTTGCCGTACAGTTGGCGGGTCACTTCCATTATTTGGTACGATTGCATTCAAATCAGAAGTGAACCATACCAGAGTTCACTTGAACTGTACCCTAGACCACCTTCTAAAGGTGGACTGAGGTACAGTTCACGGGTGCACATCCAAAATTAGAAGACAATGTTCACACTAGCTAAAGGTACCGAACTCTGACGTCAAATGGACCCAGGTACAGACCAAAAGTGCTAGTGTAGAAGCACTTCTCTTAGTTGCTGTGAAGTGTTCTGACTGGTTGCTAGAATGTTGCTAATTGGTTATCAGGTAGTTCCTAGGATATTCTAGGCAGTTATTAAGGCACAGTTTTATAAAAATAATATTATTAATAAATTAAATATTGGTATAGTTATTAAACAATAGTATAGTTAAACAGTTAAATAGTAGTATTAAACTTCACAAATCATTATATTAATCCCACTTTTCAATTTAATTTATTAAATGTATTTATTTATTTAAAAAAAAAAAAAAAAATATATATATATATATATATATATATATATATATATATATATATATATATATATATATATATATATATATATATATATATATATATATATATATTTACGTATTAATACAAATGAATGGTCAAATTAAATTAAATTAAATGTGATTATTTTTCATCAGTAATGCCAGCCTGATCTCACAAGAAAACCCAAGCATTTTATGGTTTGTCAGTTTAGTGTTTAATTCGTACGAAGTCTTATGAAAATGTATGATTTTAAAAAGAAGGCGTAGCACCCAACCCCGCCCCTAAACCCAACCATGATTGGGTGAGGAACAAATTGTACTTATTTGTATGGATTAGAGATCAAAAGAATTCATATGAATTGGCCGCTAAATCAAAAAGTTACGAATTGCCGTGAGATTGCTTTGGTATGCTCATTACTTACTAAAATCTAAAAAACTAAACTAAAAACTTCATAATTTGTCATTTTGACTTTCAAACTTACGATTGAATTATAAATTGACATTTTTCCCCACAGTATTGAACTTCAACTTTTCAACTTGAAATGTAAACACAAACATATAATGTTAACTTTCTTTTTCTCCTGAGAAAAATAATGCTAAGAAGCATCGCAATTTCAAATCGGAGGTCTAATGCTCATGTGCCCCCTGTGAAAATAGAGGTTCTTGTCACATAGCTCATATAAATTCAATATCATTTATATGAGCTTGTGTTTATGCTTCCTCAGAGACTTTCTCATTTCAAAGGCCTGCCAGAACAGTTTGATAGCTGTTTATATGGAGCCGGGCGAGAGAGAGCCAGAGAGAGAGAAAGAGAGAGAGGTGAATCTGTCCAACAGTGGCAGTGGTCACAGACTGACACGCTGACAGACAGCAGAGAAAAGAGAGGAAGATTGCAATCCTTTAAAGGGCTGAGGAAATGAGAGCGTAACTTTGCTCTGTCAATCACCCAGGGCCGGCCTGTAATAAGCAGCACACAGGTTTCTCCTCCACACCAGCAACACGTCGTCTCTTTGCTCCGGCCAGGGAGCTACTATGACCTGAATTTCAATTTGCTTCCAGTCTCCCGAGGCACAGTCACGCTGAGTCTACTCACATCTGAATTTATAGTGGACACTTTTAATAATATGGACACTAATGGAGGGGATCTTTTACAGTCTGTGGAGGAAATTAGGATCAAAATGTAAGGCAAATTAGAAATGTTTTTTAGCCTGTTTTAGAAAAGCTATCTAGTCGTGCCAGAGGTTGGGGGAGATTTATGATAAGGTGGAATTGGTCTTGTTGGCAGCTCCTCAGGGACTTTGGCTGCTGTTTGTAGGGTGGAGATTTTAAACAATCCCTGCACAATGTTTTCCAAGGAGCAGTCACTGAATTAATATATGACAGCTTCTAAAAGAGCCATACACGGTAAACAAATTGCAGATTTTCACAACATGCTACTGTAATTTTTCAAAGTAAATTACATTAGTATCACTTTATAGGACTTAACTGTAAAAATTCACAGTAATGCGTTATATTCAGAATTTGATGGTGAAGTTAATCCAATTAGCATGATTACAGCAAATTACTGAAAAAAAGGGCTATATCTTTTGCATGTTTGTTATAGGAATTCATCCTCTTTTTATTTTATTCAACATTAACAGAAATGAAGTTTTATGCTAGTATTGGCACTTTGGTATTTAGAAATAACAGAATGTTATTGCAGCCCCAAAAACTATTTGGTTACATCTTCGAAAATAACTTGAAAGAAAATCATCCTGTTTTGAAGCAACATGAATGTCATAGTAAATTTTCCTTTTGGGAGCACTGCACCTTTATTTAATTTTATAAGGTTAACATGGAAATATGAAATAACTGTTAATGAACATAACTTAGCCAAAAACTTAATAAACTGGAACAAAAGTAATTGATTCATAAAACCAAACACTGTTAAACACCCAAAATAATTTCAAAGTCAGAGTAAATGTCAAAATGACTAGCCGAGAAAAGCCTGCTTTACAGTAAAATATAGTTCATTCTACAAGATAATACTGTGAAAAATCACAGTAATGGACTTTACTATCTCATGTAACAAAATCATAATAAATTACTGTGAACTACCTGACAGTAATTTGTTGTGAATTTACATACAGTATTTTACTGTGCAAGTAATGCAATTATTAGCCAGTAATTTACTGTGAATTTAAGGTCAAGTTTCTTACAGTGTATATATCTAATCAGGGGATTGTGACACTGACAACAGAGTTAGGATCTAAATGCAGGTTTATTAGGGAGGTCAGGCAAATAATGGTCAACACGGGCAAACAGGTGTTTGAAGGCAATCCAGAATCGCAGGCTGGCGGCAGACAGGGATAAACAGAATAACAAGACGAGGGTAAACACACGGCAAAACAAGACAAAGGAAACGCATTGTAATGTCACATGTAAACAAGACTCGGCGACTGGAGTGAGTGTATGTGCTGCTTAAATAGTGTGTATAATCAGTCCTTGACAATCCTCTGGTGGTGTCTGTGCAATCAGTCAGGATGAGGAACGTGTGTGAGCAGAGTGCTTGTATGGAGATGCAGTCCATAAAATGGCGGATTTGTAGTCCAAAAGCTGTTGTGCATGTTTACCAGCGATTTATGGAGTTAGGATCGCTGGTGATCGTGACAATATACAGAACTGAAGGGCTGTTTACAGTGTTTTCAGCTAAAAATAGAAAAGTTTTTTTATATATATAAATTTTGCCTGTTTGTTTACATGACAATGGCATTTTTGTGACTGAAAAATAATAATGACAGTGCTTCCCACACATTACTTGAGCCAATTTTTTTGTGACTTTTTTATATTATTATCACCATTTACACTTTATGTATTCACCCACTATAACCAAACATCTATGATCGATTACATAGTGGAAAATCTCTCGTTTACCTGTTTTGTACTGCGTGAAACTTGCTCTCGCATACGCTGCAGACACACAGAGAGGCGCCTTTTTGCATCAGGCCAGAGTTTGTTAAACTACTAAAATTTCTGGAATTTGGCTTTTGCTTTCGCTTTCTAAAGCCGTTTAATTGTATGCGCACAGTCATAAGCATGAGGGAAACATGAAATAATTATTTCTTTAATCTAAACGACTCTTTACTAACTTTACTAAACACTCAGAGGACGGAATTATGAGGGAAGACAAAATCTAAATTAGCTGCAAAATATTTGGACAGCAAAGACTATAGAATACACAAGACTATGATATGATGGTAAGAGAGCCCTTTTTTTTCTTTGTTGTGTAAACGTGAAACTTTTCTAAAATGCATGGGAAAAACGTTTTTGCCTACATTGCTATGGTGTAAATGTAGCCTGAGATGCAGATTTACAGTATATAGCGGTTATACTTTTGTTTTTGGGAAATTCTTTTAGAAGTGTAAGATTGTGTAAAAATCCAAAACAAATCCTAACAGGAAGATCAGGGTACTTATACTGGCCTAAAGGGTATATGCCAAAGTATGCTAATAGGACTTTTGATTTGCCAGTAACCTGGGTTCCGGTTCTTCCGGTGAACTGTATGCAAATGCAAAATCGGCACGTTTAAGGTCCGTTTTCTTAAAAATCAGCGATCTCCACTGGCTGAGTGATATCCGATATAAAGTGGGTCTCAGATTGTACAAGAAGCACTGCATTAAACTACAATCGTCCCCGCCATGTCTTTATATTATGAGCATTTATTTTACCCCTGTATATTCAATAGAGCTTCTGCGCTAGTTTGCCGATTCTGACAGGCGCGTGCGAGTAAACGGCTTTTTGTCTCTTTTTACGCTTGAGCAACTAAATGAATGCCAAAGTCTATATAACTGATTGTTTTTTAATTACATTACAACATCAATGCTGTAAAAGGACTGAAAAAAAAAAAAAAAACTCACAATAACAGGTCACTGGAAGTTTATCAGTATGGGAACAACACTAGCTCAGCATATTCCCTATTTGCCTCAATTAATCAAAATAATAATAACAATAGTAATAATAATAATATTAATAATAATAACAACAACAACAACAACAACAACAACAACAATAATAATTTAAATATTTGGATGCACAAAAATACTGCGAAGATTACATTAACCCACTGGATTCTGTTTTTAGGAGTCACATTTTAGGAGTCACACAAATAGCAATAAAAAAACTTGCAAACATTTTACAATTTAATCAATTTAATGGATTTGTTTGGTTTAATTCAAAGGTGCATGTGTGTATTAGTGATATTTTAAGCCCTTGAATGCTTAAACCCAACACCAAGTTCTCTTAATAATGATTAATTGCATTACATTGACATCTGTAATATATTTTTATACAGTAATCCATATTGTAAATTTAGACTATCCAAATGATATTGTTATGGATATTAGCTTGACGACAGAGGTGGGGATCCACATGCAGTCTACTGTATAATGAAAGAATGGTCAAACAGACAGTATCAAAACTAGTAATCTACAAGAATAACCCAAAATACAGGAAATGATCAGGGTGTACAATCAAAAATCCAGAAACAACCCAAAGGCAAATAACAAAAATAATGAATAAGGAAAACAGAGCATGCTCAGTAATGTCCGAAAAGGGAAACAAGACTTTTCAAGGTGTATGGGTGCCTGTGAGTGTCATAAATCACCAGCTTCGAATGTTATCACTCGATTGAATGGGCGTTATCAGTGGCTATCAGCTGATAGATATGGGCCAGCAGGGGCCTTCTGCGCCTAGTGGTAGGCCCAAAGGCTGTTATCATCAATTCACGTGGTTAATTAGGTATACTAATAGAGAACACTCCAGGTTCAGATTTGTTTTTACATTACTGTGATGCTTGGGTTTAGGATTGGGGTAGACGGTAATAAAATACAATTAACGGGAAATTAATAAATAAAATAAATAATCCTCATTAACTTCCGGTTGCATCTTTAGCTGATAACCATGTGGATGGATGACAACAGCCTTCTGAGCCTTCCAGTAGGTGGAGAAGGCCCCTACTGGCCCATATCTATCAGCTGATAACCACTGATAATGCCAGTTCAATTGAGTGAAAACATTCGAATTGGCTGCATAAATAGCCAATGTACAGTAATGTGGAACAGGTAAATGTTGACGTGCAAACAGCTGGGGAAAGAGTAAGCAGTGCAACACATTATGGGAATTGGAGTCCTGGTGACTTGTAGAGGTAATGCATAGAGTGCCTTGTAGCGGAACTTGTGAGGTTTTAATAAAAGTTTAATAAAAAGCTATAAACTAACTATGTTATTATAAAAATTGTGGATAATGTCTTTATTAAACATTGTTTTTTCAATAAATGACACCTTTAGAAATGCCTTCAATAAATCAATATTTCCAAGTGTGCTTACACACACAAGAAATTTGTTTTGGCTACAGAAGCTTCCAGTGTACATAAAGTGACAAGTGACAACACAAAAATGAATATGAAAAAAAGACGACAAACATTAAACAGAGATGCAATTAGTCAAAGAGCTCAGGATGTTGAATTGCATGTACAGATTTGTTATAAATATATATAGTTATAAGATGCTGTGTACAAGTACATATGAGAAAGTATTGCACATGTTTATTGCACAGTAGGGGAATATTTAACTGTTCATAAGGTAGACAGCCTGAGGAAAGCAGAACTCAATGCTAATGATTTGTTCTGTTGGCCAATGAAAATAAAAAAACAAACAAGTGCAATTTTAAAGCGTTACATTAAATGCAAACCACAGCAAATGCATTCACTATATAAAGTAAATATAGATTAGTTTGTATTAAAGCTACAAAAATATAATTAATTTTCTACTGTATGAACAAACATACAGAGTGTAAAAGTTCACGCATGCCAACAGGGTTAATATATGCATCACGAGTAGCCGACTTTAACAGAAATAAACATTGTGCAAGCAGTGTGCAAATTAGAATCTACAAGGTGAGAGAACATTCTTGGTAGAATCAATAATATACTAATATATGACAAAATTAGAGCATTTTTATTGATTCTCTGCGTTTGATGCTCATTGCATCATTATGGTGTGTTTGCAGGCGATTTGTGCTTCTCCGAGAGTACCCAAAAGCATCATAATTCTCTCAGGAAAAGATCTGCGAAATATCTTTTGAATCTGATACGATTTTCTCTGCCAGCGCTGCTAATCTCCACAGATTGAGCTGGTAATTAAGCGACATCATGCAAATAGCTGATAATGACGGCTGGCATGATGTGAAAGCTTACGACTACATTCAGAGAGATGAAATATGTGATCCTGGAATATACATTTGCATTTCATTTAAACAGTTGTTGCTATGGATGAACGTCTGAAGGCAGACTCGGTAAAATAGAGCTGTCAGCTTGTGCTGCTGCAGGTGGAAAGCTGATCTCTGGGGCTCAATCTGTTGAATGAATAAACCATGTCATTTAGGGCACTTTTTTACTGAAATTGCTCACTTTTTGGGTAGGGGACTGAGAAGATGCAGCATCTTTTATCAGGGCAATCTCATTAGCATCTGTATTTATTTGTATAGTAAAACATGCACACCTTGAAACATGAACCGCATGTGAAAGATAACATTTTACATACAAAATGTACAAGTAGAGACATAAATATTTCCTTCCAAAACAATAACAATCTAATGATGAGTTGGAAACAAAAATCTATGGCAATTTGTTTTACAGACTGCAAGCAAGCAGTAAATATATAAAGCTTTACTTTTTAAATATCAACAATATAAATGTACACCCGCTTCGAATGTTATCACTCGATTGAATGGGCATTATCTATCAGCTGATTCATATGGGCCAGTAGGGGCTACTACTAGTAGGCTCAGAAGGCTGTTATCATCTATCCACATGGTTAATCAGCTATACTAACAGAGAAGAGTCCAGATCCAGATCTTGTTTTACATTATTGTGATGGTAGATGTTAATAAAATACAATTAATGGGAAATTTAATAAATAATTCGTGTTAACTTCTGGCTACAGTCGTATGTGATCTATAGCTGATTAACCATGTGCATGGGTGATAACAGCCCTTTGAGCCTACTAGTAGGCGCAAAGGCCCCTTCTGTCCCATATCTATCAACTGATAACCACTGATAACGGCCATTCAATCGAGTGATAACATTCGGCCTGAAATGTAAAGCTACAATACATTTACTTGAATCAACACAAAAAAAATGTGGGAAAAAGCTGCACATAAGGGATACATGAATATCATGTCTTATTGCATACTGTGTCCTGTGACTATTAACAGTTTTAGTTAATAATTTTTAGTGATATTATGGTAACGGTTGACAATAAGGTTGTATAAGTTCATGTTAGTTAATGTATTTACTAACACAAACAAACAATGAACAATACATGTAATGTAGTATTTGTTCATGTTCGATAACATTGGTTATTAAAAATACAGTTGCTCATTGTTAGTTTGTGTTAACTCTCAGTGCTATTAACTAATGTTAACAAGCATGAATTTGGACATTAATAATGCATTAGAAAATGCTGAACTATGATTAAGAAAGTAAACAAAGTATTTAAAATGTATTGTACATTGTTTTGTTAGTAAACACATTACTTCACCTTGGAATTATAAGGTTCTATGTGCATTCTGAATGATTTTGAGATATTCAAAGTTTTTGCATTCCATTCAAAGCTTCAAAGTTTTTGCATTCCATATAGCAAACAGTATGTGTGTAAAATTTGTATTTTTAAATAAAAAGTCTAAAAATTCAAACAACTTATAAAAAAATATATCCCATAATGTAAATATGTTGTCATTTAATAATAATATGTCCATAACTCAATTTTGACAAATGTCAGATAGAACCTTATAACTCTAAGGTGACGATTAGTTCATGACACCTAGAGGCAGACAGAATCTACGGATATTTTTTGCTATTTCTGCTGAGAATTTTGTAATCTTTTGTTAATCGGATTTATACAGAATAATTTTAGGAGCATCATAACTAAAAACGTATAACAGTACATGAAATTAAAATGATACCTTTTAAACAATTATTTAATGTTTACAATGAAAACCCAATAAGATCCACTTATTTAGTAAACAAAGCAAGTCTCTCATACAGTATATTTACTAACAGACAGAGAATATGACTTTACAAACTGTATTGTAAATAAATCAAGTGAACATTTGAATATTTCTATTATTATAATCACAATAATATTAGTGTAAATGAATTTAAAAACAGAATAAATATAAATTTACACATATTTACACAAGTAAATACATAGACTCAATCATGGGCTAAAAATCTGCAGACATCTGCGCACGCAGATTCCGTGTGGGCTTAATGAAACCTTATTGTAAAGTGAGACTTATATTATTGTTTGTCCATTTTATGTCACTGATTATGTAACAATTATACAACAGCATTATAATGTAAATAAGCAAAAACAAAACATAAAACTTTCCTAAGATTATTCAAATCGTGCAATATGATGTTGAAAAAGTAAATGTCCTATAAACACTGGTGATGTTGAATTAAAATATCCTTGTAAATGTCATTTGTGAATGTGTCACTTTTCTGGAAGTGGACTGCATCTTTGAAACAGTATAATTTTGAAAGTAATAAGTAGTAAAAAAGCAGTAATAATCATATATGACTGAGGTCATGTATTGTGTGATAAATAAATGTATTGATTTTTGCATCAGTCCTAGGCATATAAAATTGCAGACACGCTAGTACCAATAGACCTTCGAATCACATCACGATCACCTTGGTTCGGTTGAGATGAACTGTCACTTATGCAATAGATTGGAAATTTACACAAGAAATGGCTGTCAGTGCAGATTTTTAGTGGTGGAAATGGGACTTCATTGACTTTTTTCTTTGATGGGGCCAGAGAGAATTTAAAGAGGTTTTAAATGAGAAAAGCATTTAATAATTTAAATAAAGTCCTACCTGTGAAGTCATGTGTTTTTTTCATATCACTCAAGTGATATGGCTTGTCTGTTCATGCTTGAGATGTAACGGTATGAAAACTTTATATCATGATTATAGCAACCACACAGTTTTGTTAAAAGGACAAAAAAAAGGTCAGACTTAAGGCATTTTAACTTTATCATCTGAAAACAAACAACAAATCAAATTTGCAGCTTTATGCAATATTGTGTAAAACAACATGAACAAGGATTTGTTTACATTTGTTTACTTATGTTTGTAATATTTCATGTACATCATTTGTGTGTGTTTGTGTGTGTGTGTGTGTTATAGGAACATGTAATTGGTAAAAGGTATTGCTTGCTAAACCTGAACTTGACCTGCTAAACCTGCACTTTTCACAAAACTACACAAAGCGGTTTATTAAAGGCCAGACAGATTGTGAGAAAACATCTAATTGCATTTTTTCCTGACTGATATTGCAATTTGATTTGCGGTTTTAATTTTGTGAAGTCAAGCTTCAGCTCAGTATTCCCAATAACGTGCAGCAAACACTTCAAATAAAACTAAAACAACATACATACAACATGTTTGCCAAGACTAGTGTTGCCCAATTACTGGTTTCAAGGTAAACAACTCTATTTACAGTTGAAGTCAGAATTATTAGCCGTCCTGAACTACTAGCCCTTTAGTTTATTTCTTCCCCAATTTTTGTTTAACGGAGAGAAGATTTTTTCAACACATTTATAAACATAGTAGTTTTAATAACTCATCTCTAATAACTGATTTAATTTATCTTTGCCATGATGACAGTAAATAATATTTTACTAGATATTTTTAAGACACTTCTATACAGCTTAAAGTGACATTTAAAGGCTTAATTAAGTTAACTAGGCAGGTTAGGGTAATTAGGCAAGTTATTGTATAACGATGGTTTGTTCTGTACACTATCAAAAAATATATAGCTTAAAGGGGCTAATAATTTTGACCTTAAAATGGTTTTAAAAAATTTAAAGCTTCTTTTATTCCAGCCAAAATTAAACAAATAAGACTTTATCCAGAAGAATAAATATTATGAGACATACTGTGAAAATTTCCTTGCCTTTGACTTGCGGTTGACATTCTCAATCCACAAGATGATGACAGGACCACATAATGAGCACTTGGAAGATTGAAATTATTATACATAATTTCTAACTACAGCTGATCAAATCATTATTAAACTGGTAAGTGATATTCTAAGTCGATCTCTCTCTTGTATGTTGCAGTACTGTATTTATACCATATAACTGTAGTGTGTTGAGTGTGAGATGAGACTTGCATATCAGGAATGTGTGTTGTGTTGCCAAAAAGAAAGAAGAAATGCTGGCATTTTTCCTTATCGTAAACACAACAGCAATCTGGTAGTGATTCACAGCTTTTTCTGAGTTAATTATTGTGATATCATTGCAATTGCAACAGAGAAATACTGTAGACTGTAATACAGGGTGGGCTATTTATATGGATACACATTGATAAAATGGGAATGGTTGGTGAGGGGGCATGCAAATAACTCATAAAAGAATAAAGTTACGTTAAAAGGAAGCACACTATTTTTCTTGTGAAATTCCCAATAAGTGTAATAAGCTGTATACATATAAATGGCCCACCCTGGACTGTAAGGAGATATCTCTGTAGACGGATGGCATTTCATGTCACGTCCAGCCTTATAATCTTCAAATGACATTACGCATTACATCAAACTAGCTCTAAAGTAAAGTTGGTGAATTAGTAATATATTATAATAGTAATATTATAATATATATATATATATATATATATATATATATATATATATATATATATATATATATATATAACTGTCTATATAAACATGCATTTAAATAACAGCTTTATATTTACTGTGACTTTTCAAAATCACGATAATCAATGACGGTTTTAATGATAATAAAAATTTGATACAGTAACTGGTCCACGCAAACATTCAATTTACCTGTATGTTGTGGGCCCTTTTGTTCTTTGACTGTTTTTAAATTCTTTTTCAAAGACTAAAATGTGTTGTATAACCTTTCAATGTAGCATCATTTCACTCACATTTGAATGGGAGAAATGCTGCTCAGACAGACGAAGTTAACTATAATCGACACATGGCACAGTGGGAGATTTCTCGTTTTGATGTTTCCATTTAGTGACTGTATTTGTTGTGGCATGAGTTCTGCATTAGCGGTTAACACACACATGGAGCAGGTACTGTACAAGGAGTTTCCTTCTCAAAAGAAAAACTCAGATCTCACAAGAGTTTTAAGAAGTTCCAGTGTGCAACTTCTTCAAAAACTGTCTTACTGTTTGCCGTCAGATCTTTGATCAAATCAAGGTGATTGAAAAAGCTGAAGTTACGGCTAAAGTGTTATATGAAACACACCAAACTTTTGAAAGATGGGAGCTGAAGGAGACGGGATGAGTTGAAGAGGCTAAGAAAACATGGTGGTTCTCAGCATAATAGCAGTGTTTAAAGAACTGTCATGCTCACCTTTTTATTTTTTTAATTTGAGCAAGTTCTCGAAACATAAAAAATACATTGCGGTGAAAAAGATCGATCGATTGATCCATCCATCCATCCATCCGTCCATCTATCTGTCTTTCTATCTATCTACATACATGACAAAATTGTAAAGTAGCCAATACAGTCACAGGCAGCATTTTGTTGTGAAAATGACATTTGAAACATTTTAATAATAAAATTGTGAACTCATGTCCTTATGTCATAGATCAACATTATTATACACAATTTTGCACATCAAATCTTAAAAAGCTCTCAACAAAAACATACGAAACACATTGAGAACTGTTAGAATTTTTATTACATTTTATGGTAAATTGACAAACATTTTAGCAATAGATTAATTAAAAAAAACTATTATTATTATTATTATTATTATTATTATCTTTTTGTATAATTTGACAAAATTGTAAAATTGCTAAAACTTTTTTTTTTTATGTGACTAGGTAGTATTTTGTATATAATATTATATGGTGAAAATGACATTTGAAACCTTTTAGCAATAAAATTGCCAAGTCATGTCCTTATATAATAGATACAGACTATTGTACACAATATTGAGCACATCCAATCTTAAAAAGATATCAAAAACCTACAAATTAAGAACTGGTAGATTTTAATCAAATTATGTATATTACATTATGACAAATATTTTAGCAACAGATTCGTAAAAAAACACACAATTATCATCAATATAATAATAATAATAATAATAATAATAATAATAATAATAATAATAATAATAATAATAATAATAATAATAATAATAATAATTAAAAGTAGTATTTACTTTTTTGTATAATTTGACAACAAATGTTGCCAAAACAAAAATATATTTTTTTATGAGACTAGATGATATTTTATATAACATTATGTGGTGAAAATGACATTTGAAACATTTTAGCAATGCAATTGCCAAGTCATATTAGATGCACATTTTTATACATAATCTTGAGCACATCAAAACTTAAAAATATATTTAAAAAAACATAAAAATTGAGGACTGGAAGAATTTTTAATTACATTATGTATATTGTATTACGTTATGACAAACATCTTAGCAAGATATTAATCAAAAAACACTATTATTATTGTTATTATTATTATTATTATTATTATTATTATTATTATTATTATTATTATTATTATTATTATTATTATTATCATTATTATTATCATTATTATTATCATTATTATTATTGTTATTATTATTATTATTATTATTATTATTATTATAATTAGTATTATTAGTATTCTTTTTATTATTATTATTATAATTTTTTTTGTGCATACTTTCATTGTATAAACAAAATTGTACAGTTGCCAAAACAAAAGTTATCAAAACTCATGTCCTTACATCAGAGATGTTTTTTAATAAAGTTTACATTTTTGACAATTCAAAAACCAATTATCCTAAATGTTTGTAGCATGTCAGACTGAATGAACATGGTCCCCAGATTCTACGCTGCTATTGGTTTTTGGATTGATGTTCGTCGCAGCTGTTGTCACACTGCAGGAAAGTGTCTAAAACTTTCTAAAACTTTATGCTTCCTTGTATATGAAAAACAATACAAAAGTTACATTTACCTTTATTTGCTTTTGTTTTCTTCACATATTTAAACAATAACTATTTATATATCCTTTCAGTGACATTTAAATAAAAAATGAGGGGGGTCGTATTACTATTTTTATTTACTTTGATATTTGTGTTTGGTTCCTTATATTAAACTTTAATAGAGACACATTAAACATCACAGCCCAAACTGAAATGTCCCTTTGTTTGTTGGAATTCGGTGTCAGCTCTGATAGTTTCATTTGCGATGCATTGAAAGTTGTTGAGTTGCTGAACAGTGCAACTTTGATGGATTGTTTTGAGAAAGTTGCCCGGGATGGCCTGAGGCTCAATTTAATTCTCCTTTCTCAAAAGCAAGGCAGTAACTTTTCACATTTCAGGTTTGTGAATTATTGATATGTCCTTTCAGACCTCTCCATCAATCCTCCTGTTAGCTGGAAGTGATTACCCCCGAAACCAACCAGTAACCAACTTCAAAAGCCGCTGCAAAAAGTGGCACAACTGGGAATTCAGTCTGGAGCTTTAATGTGAGACTAATGTCAAATAAGAAATGTAGCCTCATCGCTCAGAGCTACGAAAAGTATCACTGTTGAGAAATTATTATTTGATGGTTTTGCATCAAAGAACATTGATAATATACTGTATGCACTTGAATGTAATGTGATCACTTGTCTGTTATAATTTAAAAATTTACATAAGAACTTAACTGTAAAGGTTCAAATCTGCTAACAACCTGATTCTATTTTTCCACCAGTACAGGAAAAAAAAAATGCTATGAGCAAAATAAAATAAAATAAAAACAACTAAATAAAAACAATTTCTAAATAAAACATCACCCAAATAAAATATAACTTAAACAGCAACTCAATACATTAAAAACTAGATAAAAAGAAAAACTACATAAAATAACTAAAAAGAATAAAACAGCAATGAAATATAATAACAACTAAATAATAAATAAAATAAAAACAACAAAATAAAAATAATAAAATAACAACAACAACTAAATAAAATAAAAATAAAAAAACAACCTAATACAATAACAACTAAATATAATAAAATAAAATCAACAACAACAACTAAATAAATTGACAAGAAAAATAAAATAAAAACTACATAAAACTACAACTAAATAAAAATAGCAACTAAATTCAATAACAACTAAATAATATAAAATAAAAATTACAACAACTAAATAAAATAAAAATAAAATAAACAACTAAATAAAATAAAAATAAAACAACAACTTAATACAATAAAAAGTAAATAAAAAACAACAACAACAACAAAATAAAAATAAAATATGAAAATAAAATTAAAATTTAATAAAATAAAAACTTCAAAAATTACAACTAAATATAATATAGTAAAATAAAAACAACAACTGAATAAAATAAAAATAAAACAACAACTTATTACAACAACTAAATAAAACAAAATAAAACAAAAACAACAACAAAAACAATAATAAAAATTAAATAAAAACTACATAAAATTACAACTAAATTAAACAACTAAATTAAATTAAAGTTTAATAGCAACTAAATACAATACAACTAAATAATATAAAATAAAAATCACAGCAACAAAATAAAATAAAAATAAAATTAAAACAACTAAAAATAAAAATAAAACAACAACATAATATAATAAAAAGTAAATAAAAACAACAACAACAATAAAATGACAAGGAAAATTTTAAATTTAATAAAATAACTACAAAAATTACAACTAAATATAATAAAATAAAATAAAAACGACAACTAAATAAAACAAAAATAACACAACTTATTACAATAACAACTAAATAAAATAAAATAACAAAAACAACAACAACAACAATAAAAATTAAATAAAATAAAAACTACATAAAATTACAACTTAATTAAACAACTAAATTAAATTAAAATTGAATAGTAACTAAATTCAATACAACTAAATAAAATATTTAATTATAACAACAAAACTCTAACTTTAGTTCTTACAGTTATGTTAAATATCCAAAAATATTAATTATTTAGCATTGATTGACTGATTGATGTTGTTGTGGCAGAAACAGTTCTTCCAAACTCACCAATATATAAATGGTATAGGAGAAGTAAAGGTTGTCCTATAGCAAAAATAGCTGTTTTTTCTGCCATTTCATTTGCTAAGCTCTGTTTTGCTTCATTAGTGATCCATAAAACTAAATTTCCATTATATACTTCAGCTCTTTTGAGTTTCATTTTATTTTATTATTAAAAGCAAAGGTTATCTACAGGGGTCTTCAATTTTGTCTCTAATGAAGTCTGTCTAATATCTAGTATTAGCATATGAAAATCTGTTTTTAGTAACTCCCTTGCTATTAGCAATAGTAGAGATTAAAATCTTGTATGTTGTGAATATATGACACAAAAAAAGCAATCTGTACCGTACTACTATTTTTCTTTTCCCAGTGGTAGCCATATTTCCACTGACACAAGGAAAGGTCCATAAATCACAGTCCAATTTGTAACTACATTTATTACAGGTGATTTAATCATATTTTCAGCAATGCTTTGCAATGTGTTCTTAATTTGAAAGACATGTTCATAAATCTGCCATAAATTGAGTAATAAATTACAAAACAAATATTATTTATTATTAAACTATTAACATTATTAAAACTCCACTTAAAATACACTACAATTCAAATTTTATATTTTGTCATTATTAATTCATTCATTTTCTTTTCGGCTTAGTCCCTTTATTAATCAGGGGTCACCACAGCAGAATAAACAGCCAACTTATCCAGCATATGTTTTACACAGCGGATGCCCTTCCAGCTGCAACCCATTACTGGGAAACATCCATACACACTCACACGCATGGACTACAGACAATTTAGCTTACCCAATTCACCTATAGCACATGTCTTTGGACTTGTTGGGGAAACCGGAACACCCGGAGGAAACCTACGCAAACACAGAAATGCCAACTGACCCAGCCGAGGCTTGAACCAGCGTGTGAGGCGATTGTGCTACCAACTGCGCCACCGTGCTGCCTCTATTTTGTCATTATTATTATTAAAAGTTATTAGTATTTAAAAGTTAATATTATTGTTTAAAATTAACATTATTACTATTAAATATTATTATGATTCCTTTTATTATTATTATTATTATTATTATTATTATTATTATTATTATTATTATTATTATTATTATTATTATTATATTAGGATTTTTATAGAATTCATCAATAATTCAGCACATAAAACATGTTTTGCTTGGCACAATGCATGCTTGTTTTCAATGAAAATTCACATTT
The DNA here is from genome assembly GCF_903798145.1 of Danio aesculapii. Classification (NCBI taxonomy): domain Eukaryota; kingdom Metazoa; phylum Chordata; class Actinopteri; order Cypriniformes; family Danionidae; genus Danio; species Danio aesculapii. Next base: position 41,206,988 of record NC_079443.1, read on the forward strand.
AATGTCATTTTCTTTTACCATGCACAGTTTTGAAGAATGTCACATAACTTATTCATACTGGCATCCACTAAGAACAAAAAATGTTTGACAGGATGCATGGCCTTGGATGTTAAAAGCAAAAACAAAATTGAAAGCATTTATCCTCCTTTTTTTTCTTTTTAAGTAAACATCTTAATATAGTGCATACATATGTACAGCATGTACAATGTACATATATACAATGACCTCTACCAGTACTGGCACCTACAGCAAATATGAAATATGGCAAAAAAAGTAGTATTTAATTTTGCTTTAAAAATTTTGATTTAATAAAAATAAATAGCAGAAACACTGATGTTTATTTCCATCAGGCCATTAACTAAGAAATTTAATTCAACTGCAGTCTGCAATAAATCAGTCTGGAAGAGGAAATCTCTCATTGTTCAAAGGGCAAATAAATAAAATAAAATAAAATAAAATAAAATAAAATAAAATAAAATAAAATAAAATAAAATAAAATAAAATAAAATAAAATAAAATAAAATAAAATAAAATAAAATAATAAAATAAAATAAAATAAAATAAAATAAAATAATAAAATAAAATAAAATAAAATAAAATAAAATAAAATAAAATAAAATAAAAATAAACTAAACTAAAATAAAATTAAATAAAATAAAACAATGTTAAAAGGAAAAACAAGATTATTGCCTCTCTACTGGTAGATTAATAGATTAATACGTCTCAGTCCTCTAAAATCACATTAGTTCTGAATAAAAGCACTTCAGAAGCACTGCAGTGAGTGGATAGTTTGAGAAAAATATCACTCATCACTCATGGCTGTGTTTCTTCTGATTTCTCCCAGTTCCAAAGACCTCAGCGTTCTCTACACACCTCTCAAAACATGGAAAAATATCAGTAAATCAATAAAGAAATGATCCATCAATCTTCCAGCTGTCAAATTCATGTTAGATGCTGTCAGTATTTTTCACTCTAGTTTTCACACATCAAAAAACATGCGTGTTCAGTGAAGAATCCGGATGTGGGATCATAACAGTGTGTAGATCTTCAGAAAGCGTCTCGACCCATTGGTTTCCATCAGGTCTGACAGACTGTATCTACACTGCAGTCATGAGCGTGAGCAATGCTCTAATTTTCCCTGCAGCAAATGTCATTGTAATTTCACAATACATTTTGCATTTAATTCCATGCAGCAGTGAAAAATAGTTATAAGGGGGGATTCAATTAATCTAGACTTTCAAGGAAAGGAACAAATACAGATATACCAACATAAAAAAAGGGTAAATAAAAAAGACCAAGCTTTTGAAACTTCATCCTTTAAAAAAAAGGGTCATATTTTAAGGTCAGTTTAATTTTTCTAGCAACTACTTTTTTCTCTTTCCCTCTTCTGATAAATTTAAATAAGCTCATATAAATGACAAACTTCAATTCTGTTGGAAAAAGGAAGAATGCAGCTTTTGCAATTTTTTTGAATTATAAAAAACTTTTCCCCCTGTATTTTACAATCATTTTACACTTTGCTACACTTAAAATAAAATGAAAAATGTATAAAAGTATGCTATATTTTCTAACTGGAGAGAGAGTCTACTACAAAACCACTAACTGAAAGCTACAGAGTTCAAAACCAAGCTGCAAAACTTGGATAAGGATATGAAACACTAGCAAGAAATAAACTCGAATTCAGCATGTAGATGTGAAAAGGCTCAAAAACCATGCGCACACAAAACAAACGAGTAAAACACATTGGCAGAGAACAAAAGAAATAGAAAGCAAAAGCACACAAGGAACAGGTAAACACAGTTATGGGGGTGTGTTATGGCAAAACACGGAGGTGAAGTCAAATGGCAAACACAAAGAAGGACAGAGTCATGTGTGGAAATAAGAACATATAAATAAATCTAACAGTTAAAAAAAATTTAAATAACCCGACATGGCTAAACAAAGCCTTCACCACACTTCATTATCACTTTAAAATTACATACATTAACATACATTACAGAAATTATTTCATGCATTGTCATAAATGTTTATTCTACTTATCTTATGAACTGCACATCGTTTTTTAGCAACCCAACTTTAAACTGTTGCCGTACTTTTTTTTCAATGATGCTGCAATTTAGCTGTCACTGACAAGAGTGGAACAGCAAAACTAATAAATTGAACAAAAAAAAAGTCTACTACAAAGACTTGAGTTAAAAACCAAGCTGCAAAACTTGGATAAGGATATGAAATACTAGCAAGAAATAAATTTGAATTGAGCAAAAGATGTGAAAAGGCTCACAAAAGAAACGAGCAAAAACACGTTGTCAGAAAGCAAAATAAATAGGGAGCAAAAGCACACAAGGAACAGGTAAACACAGTTATAGGGGGTGTGTAATGGCGAAAGACAGAGTCATGTGTGGGAAAACAACATATAAATAAATCTAAGTTAAAAAATGTAATTAAATAAAATAGAAAAGATAAAATAAAAAATGCCAAACTAAATAAAATCCAAAACAACAGGATTACTACAAATAACTGCATATATAACTAAGAAATAAAACTGCAAAACTTTTAAATTGAATTTAAAAAAAAGTCTACTACAAAGATCACAAACTTTGAGTTAAAAATCAAGCTGCAAAACTTGGACAAGGATATAAAACACTAGCAAGAAATAAGCTCGAATTGAGCAGGAAGGTGTGAAAAGGCTCAAAAACCATGCGCACACAAAACAAACAAGCAAAAACACATTGGCAGTGAGCAAAATAAACAGGGGGCAAAAGTACACAAGGAACAGGTGAACACAGTTATGGGGTGTATTATGATGAAACACAGAGGTAAAGTCAAATGCCAAACACAAAGAAGGACCAAACTATGTGTGTAAATAAGAGCATATAAATAAAGTTTTATATATATATATATATATATATATATATATATATATATATATATATATATATATATATATATATATATATATATATTAATTAAATTTAAATAACTAAACATAAGTGTTTGTCAGCATTTTGAAAGAAACCAGAACACTTCACAATCACTTAAAAAATTACCTACAATAATCTGCCAGTGCAGGTGAAGAGATAACAACAACTATATTTTCATGCATTGTCGAAATATTTATCCTACTTATCTTATGAACTGTACATATTATTTTTTTAGCAACCCAATTTTAAACTGTTTCCGTACTTTTTTCAATGACGCTGCAATTTAACTGTCAGCGACAAGAGTGGAACTCAGATATTCTCTGAAGACATTATTAGTCCTGAAATGAAGGGCAGTTAGGCGCACTGCTCAATTCCCTCCGCTTCTTTCAAATTCCTCGTTAGACCTCAAGTTTTTACAGCATCCCGGTCCTATCTGTGTATCAGACTGAACTCCAGAGATTCATATCCTTTCTTCTCAGACGGCAGCGTCACAATCAATCAGGGAGAAGGTGGCGTTGCACACTGGGAATGCAGATTGCCAGAGGGCACTCGCATGAAGCTACTCTTAGAAAACTTTGTGCTGCAGGGATAGGATACACCCCGAGGATGTTTAAAAGTTAACAGCTACTGAGTTGCATAATAATGCTGCGAGCAAGGGGGAAAACTGGAATTGATAATCTCACCACGAGCGTCTGTGGCCTTACTGCTGACACGACTCCTCTGGCACATTGACCTGTGCTCCTACACCTTCCACTGGGAGTCTGTCATATTGACAGAAAATGAGGTTTCGATATTTTTGGGGATCGTTCTAGGAGGGTGATAATGAATAATTTTGCTGAACAGGTTTCTGTGCTGGTACATTGACTGGTTTAGGCCTAGATGAATACATTTGGAAGTTAAATGTGTCCTAAATGATTGATCTTTGAAATCGTTGAATCAAATGATTCATTTGTCATTAATAATTCAATTGTAATCAAATGATATTTACTTTATATTTATATATTCACTTTATTTATTTCTTATTGTTCTGACTTTGCCAATGGATGCATATAAGAGCTAATATTCAAAACATTGAGTATATGAAAAATAAGGTATATTTACAGAACACTTTAATAAATTAATAGATTTATGTTAATGAAAACAAAAATCTACAGGGTAAAAAAAAATCCTTTCAATGATGTTTCACTGATAAAATGAAATTAAATTAAATTATATGAAATCAAATCAAAAGCAAAGCAAAGCAAACCAAAAACAACAAAAGAAAAAAACAAAAACACAAAGCATAGTGAAGCAAAGCAAAGCAAAGCAAAACAACAAACAAAATGTGTATGCATGTGTGTGTGTGTGTGTGTGTGTGTAATTTATATATATATATATATATATATATATATATATATATATATATATATATATATATATATATATACACACATACACACATACAACAGAACAACAGTTCTGTCTGGATTTTGAATCTGATATTTTGCCAGTAACAACACACAAAGGCCTCTTCACCCTCCATGTTTGTGTATTACTCTGCCCACATCCAGTCAGCAACAAGCAGAGAGACACTCTAGAGTTTGACAAATATTACTGCTGTTAGACAAAAAAATGTACTTTTGAGACTTTTTTTTAGTCGAGAATGTAGTAGTTTAAATTGCAACTATGCAGTTTATTTAAAAGGATCTTGCCTATTTTAAAATATTGACAATTTCTGAGAGACAGCTCATCGGCTGAGTAGATACTGAGTAGACCAAAGACAGTTGACGTTTTCTATCCACAAGATGGTGACAGAACCGCATAATAAGCCCTTAGGCTTACAGGCTTATAACGGTCTGATTTCGAACTACAGCTGATCAAATCATTATTAAACTGATAAGCATACCTGCCAACACTCCCGTTTTTCCCAGGAGTCTCCCGTATTTCAGACCAATCTCCCGCAACCATCCCATTTTGTTATTTCTCCTGGAAAACTGCTGTAATATCACCCCCCCCCCCCTCTTTTTGGTACGGTCTGTAAACTCCCCCGGGTCGCCAACTTTTGTACAGTACCCGATCGCAGCAGCCGCGCAAAACCCGCTGCATCCTATCCCGGTTCTCAACAGTGTTATCAGACAAATGTTGGCAGGTATGCTGGTAAGTGATATTCTAAGTCGATCTCTCTCTTTTGTATGTTGTAGTGCTGTATTTATACCGATTTGCTCGCATATCAGGAATGTGTGTTGTGTTGGCAGAAAGAAAGACGCAATGTCCACATGTTTAGCGTTTTTCCTTATTGCAAACACAACAGCAGTCTGGTAGTGATTGCGTTGCTTTTTTGGGGGTTAATTATGGTGATATCCTGATGGTAACAGAGAAATACAGTAGACTGTAACACTGTAAGAAGATATCTCTGTAGATGGATGGCATTCCATGTCACATTCAGCCTTATAATCTTAAAGTGTGAGCAAAGTCAGCTGTTTTGTCATCAATTTAGACATTACGCTACAGAGAATCAATCAAACACTAGCTCTAAAGTGACGTTGGTGAATTAGTAACGGCTTCTGCTGTTCTGAAGTCAGCTGCAGATGTGAATGAATGTCACGAGAGAGTAGTTCCTAATAAAAAAAGGATTTTTAGACACTCAGTGTTTGATTTTCTTATTTATATTTTCTTATTTATATACATGATTGTGCCATCAAATTGTTGTATGAATGCAATATCACAGTCGTAGGAGTGCGATATGGCTGTATCTCAGCACTGGTGGGACGCTAAAGCACTCGGCCTTTGGCCTCCCACCAGTGCTGATGTATATATGCAGCCATATCGCACTGTTACGACTATGATATTGCATTCATATTGCATGGAGATATATATATATATATATATATATATATATATTTGATTGTCTACAGAACAAACTAGGGCTAATAATTCTGGCTTCAACTGTATAAATTAATTTATACAACTGTTCTGTCTGGTTCTCGAATCTGATTGGCTGATAGCTGTGCGATATTCTGCAATATTCTGCGATATTCCGCACTGCTACTCATGTGGTATTGCTCATACATATTACAAAATTGGAAATATTGAGCTTCTACACACACACAAAAAAGTATGTTTATAGGAAAACTTTATACAGTAAGTTGAGCAACATGTCTAAATTTACAGAGAAACGGGACAAAGCTCCAAAATGGCCAGAGTAAATTATTTACAAGAGTTTGGGACATCCTCTATAAGAACTGACAAGGGGTGTTTTAAAAACAAATTTAACAAAAAAATGGATTCCTCACAATTGAGTTTGACATCAATACTACAAAAATAATTGCCAAGCTATTTTCCAGCCTAGTGGTTTAAAGAGTTACCTCAACACACAGTGAATCAAACACCTCCTGTACAGCAGCAGGTAGACGACACGCTGAGTAATTTACTAGTGAAAGGTGACATGTTTATTTACTGAAACAAGTCTTGGACGCTTCTTTAAAAATGACAAGCGTGGGTTTGTGAAATATCAAAGGGTGCTGCAATGTTTTTCTGACAAACACAACTCAGGAACTCTTCAAAAAGACTCCAGCTGACACAGGAGATTTGAAGCATGTAATACGAATGCTTGAGCTTCAGTACAATATCACAGACCTCACGATGTACTGTGTGTATATATATATATATATATATATATATATATATATATATATATATATATATATATATATATATATATATATATATATATCTGCCAGAAAAACGGAGATAGGGAATCAAGTGAATCTGCAAAAATGTCTTTCACTCCAATTTTTGATATATACAGTTTAAGTCAGAATTATTAGCCCTTCTGAATTATTAGGTCCCTTGTATATTTTTCCATTCAATTTCTTAAGAGAAAGAGGTTTTTCCCACACATTTATAAACATAAGTTTCAATAACTAATTTCTAACTGATTTCTCATTTTGCAATGATGACAGTGCATATTATTTTACTAGACATTTTTCAAGATACTAGTATTCATCTCAAAGTGCTACTTAAAAATCATTAGTGTTAACACATAATCTGAAATGGCTAACACTTTAATAAATATATTTTTTTAACAAATTCTATGTTTGACCCTTCTTGCTTTCATCACAGCCATATCATTGTGTGATGGATAACTTTGATCATTTACACTCACCGGTTACTTTATTAGGTACACCTTCCTGGTATCGGGTTGGACCCCCTTTTCCCTTCAGAACTGCCTTAATCCTTCGTGACATAGATTCAACAAGGTACTACACATTTTCCTCAGAGATTTTGGTCCATCACAAAGGTGCTCTATTGGATTGAGCTCTGGTGACTGTGGAGGCCATTTGAGTACAGTGAACTCATTGTCATGTTCAAGAAATCACCACAACCACCAGCCTGAACTGTTGATATAAGACAGGATGAATCCATGCTTTCATGCTATTGACACCAAATTCTGACCCTACAGTCCAAATGCCGCAGCCGAAATTGAGACTCATTAGCCCAGGCAATTTTTCTCCAATCTTCTATTGTACAATTATGGTGAGCCTGTGTGAATTGTAGCCTCAGTTTCCTGTTCTTAGCTGACAGGTGTGGCACCTGGTGTGGTCTTTTGCTGCTGTAGCAAGGTTGGACGTGTTGTGTGTTCAGAGATGCTCTATTTCATGCCTCGGTTGTAACGAGTGGTTATTTGAGTTACTGTTGCCTCTTTTATTGCCTCGAACCAGTCTGGCCATTCTCCTCTGACCTCTGGCATCAACAAGGCATTTGGACCCACAGAACTGCCACTCACTAGATATTTTCTCTTTTTCAGACCATTCTCTGTAATCCCTAGAGATGGTTGTTCGTGAAAATCCCAGTAGACCAACAGTTTCTGAAATACTCAGACCAGCCACGTTCACTTAAATCATCTTTCTTGCCCATTTTGATGCTCTGTTTCAACTGCAGCAGATCGTCTTGACCATGTCTGCATGCCTAAATGCTACCTTGCGATTGGCTGATTATAAATTTGCATTAACGAGTAGTTGGACAAGTGTACCTAATAAAGTGGCCAGTGAGTGTATGATGGATCAAGACATGACGAATGTGCTTAATGACAAGAACCATTATAAAAGGATTCCAAATGGAAGGATTAAACCGAAGTCGAGTAAACTTATTGTAGTGATGAACTGTCCACCATAGCACAACAAGTTTGAAGTATATCATCTTCGTGCCAAACATATTTTTGCAGATGTTAGCAAAATGCCATTACAGAGAAATTATCAAGCAGCCGTGTGTGTCAAAGGACACTGGATGAGTGCTGCCTGTCAACAAAAACCAACTGCAAAGCAAACTTATTCAATCACTGAATGGATATCCACAGACAACAATGTTCAAGACTGTAGCAGTTACCATCAAGGTAAACTACTGATATAAGAATAGACTACATGAATTGTACGACACTGAAAAAAAGCTATTGCAAAAAAGCGAGTCAGGTAACACTTCTTTTGCGCTTAATGGAAACAACTGGACATAGTAATAGTAAGTATCCAAATTTACTTTAGGAAAGTTCAAAGTAATGAATAAGAATAAAAAGATGCTAAAATAAGATAATTTGTAAGCTTAAAGGTGCAGTAGGTGATCTGCCAAAATGCTAACCAGTTAGCATATTATCTTTGGACAGCAGAAATCGCGAGCGCGCGCACCGCGACATGACAATAGACAAGCCACTAGCTCATATTATTCGCCACTTAGAAATGTAGTTAGTGGTTGGCCAGCGGGCTCCAGGAATTACACTCATTACTAAGCCATACTTACATGCTATTTCAGAGCTAATGTTCAGTGTAGCATGATAAACAGTATAGGGAGCACGTCACAGTTTGTCATTGCTCAAAATGAACCAAGGTCAATATAAAAAAAACTTCAGCTCAGTAAAGCAGGCAAGGCAGAATAGTGCTATTTACTGATGTTTTGTTGTTAAACTAAATAAAAATCTATTTTATCGTTGCTGTAAAAGGTCCTTATTAAACTGAAAATAGTCACAATCTTTCGCCGTAAGATTTCAGTGGCTGAACAACACTTTAGCTTTGGGCGACTAAAATAGTTTTAAAACATAACATTACCTGTCTAAAATGAAATACTTCAGCCATGGTGTCATCCTTCCTCTAGTGTGCAAAAGAAACTCTAATATTGATTTAGGATTTTAAAAAGTTTTAATTCAGCATTTGATTTTACCATGACTGTGATTGTCAGGCGTGCACGCGCTAATGGCGGATATGCGTGAATAGATATGTCGTTGTACAAATTTGCATTTGCTGACACACAGTTTGGGCTACTTATCAGAATTATGGGAAATGTTGGCCTGACAATTTTTTTGTTTTATGGCCATAATATAAAAATACATACACCCACATTTAGATCTTTAGTCATGATGTAGCAGAATGTGAAGAGGCTTTCAACCAGCACAACAAAAAATATTTCTGAAGACAATCCCCTACTACACCTTTAATTATTTCAACCATGCTTATTTATATTTAAATCCTATATTTTAAATTATATTTTTAGAAATAATCGAGATGAATTACAGACCACTATTGCAATTAATTTGCAATTGCCATTATTTTTTTAATCAATGGACAGCCCATTTGAAAATGAATATTTTTTACAATACATCTAAATTCAAACTGACTACAGTGGGCTCTCATTTATCGTGGGAGTTACTTTCTAAAATTGCCCGCTATAGGCGAAATCCACAAAGTAGTCTGCTTTTTTTTTTTACAATTGTTATTAATGTTTTAAGACTGTAAAACCCTTCACTTCACTTTATTCACATTTCTCAGACAGGCATTAACATGTTCACACATTTCTGTCTTATTTAAACAAGTTCAAATTTTCGTAGAAAAATAAGTATTGTAGAATGAAACCAAAGATCAAAACCTGTTGTCAGGCGCAAACATTCATCGCTGTCAGCAAAAGATTCATAAAGCTTTTTAGCTTCAGTACGGATAATATTGGCGTCTAGCATAATCTTCTTTTTCCTGCAGTGACTGATCCACAAAGTGAAAGCAGACTCCCTCCTTAAAGGGCCACGAACTACAAACAACAAACTACAGGAAGTAGATCGCCAGCAGAGACAACACTACTGGCAATCATAACAATAGTCATGAATACACTTATTTAGAGCAAGTAGTTTGACCGTTTTTTTTTTTTTGCCGTTTATTATCCCTACTCATTTCTCCCATAGACAACTGAAGTCGGAAGTCCTAGAACAATCACAAAAAGGAGTGCACTTCCGCATTGAAGAATAAGACCAATAGCAACGGACCACTGTTTTGCGGAACAAACAAAAAACATTTCAACTTGATTGTATTTATTTTTACAATCCTCTTCATTTTTATTAAAATTATTTAATATTTTTCTATTTAGGTGTGCTCATTTTTAGATTGTGATCTTCAGTTTTGTCTTTGGTCCGGACTAATCTAATGCATATGCACAAATATATTATTGTAAAGCATCCTACAGAAACTATTCATTTAAAAAAATGATCTGTGAGTGGTCTAATAATGTATGCCGAGCCAAAATAAAAAGTCTAAATGATAACACTGTTATCATAAAATGTCTGCTCCATTTTACAATTACCTCTACTTTTTACATGCACATGACAAATTTGTGAACATCAGGTGCACTTTTTGACCATCTATATCAAACCATTAGGTAATTATCAATGTACGGGAGCTCGGGAGGCTGCACAAACAGAAAAGGCAAACAGAAAGAGATTTCATTGATGAGCTGATGAACAGAATACCAAAATAGCAGTATTTATGCTCTGCTGTCTAACCACCAAAAGCTTAATGCATCTGATTTACTAGCCAGATCAGCTGAGCGCTTCCCTCTGGCCAAGACTGTGTTTAGGGGACAAGCCGGAGAGGATCGATTTATGGTCATCATATCACGGGCTGGGTTTTAAGGGCCACAGTCCAGGGCCCTTCAGTAATGGGATCTCAATCTCTGGCTCTTACTCTATTACTGGGATAACAAGCAACTCTTTTCCATCCGAGTGCAGCTGAATGGCGGCTGTGTGTCACACTCGTCTGGTCTGATGGAAAATACCCCAGCACCAAATTGATTTTGGGGGGTGTGAGGAAACATGGCCTGTCTGTCTGATGAAGAAACAAACCTCTAGAGCCGGGCGGGGGTGATTGCCATTCGGCGGTACAAGGGTGCTTTTCCATTTGTCAAATGAAAAGGATTTACTGGCATTTTACACCATGTTCAATTCAGTGCAGTTTATTTGTACAGTATAGCGTTTACAGTACATGTATTTTGGTCCAAAGATTTTAAGAGGTGACTTAAAAGTCATGTATTGGGCTAAGTGGGTTTATTTTCTTTTGAGGTAAAACGTTCCTAAATATAAAGGCAGCTATTTGTTATCATATATGCTATATCATGGACAATTTAAATCTATTTAAAGTCTATACTTCAATTCAGTATGCAAAAAATTCTCATTAACTATAATTTTCATAAAGTAAATTAGGCATTAAAATACTGTAACATTGAATAAACTATGATTTATATTTGTTACAATAAATAAAAAAAATAAAAAACAACAAATATTATTGTTATAACAGTATTATTATTATTATTATTAAACTATTATTTATTATTGTTATAATAATAACAACTATTATTATTGTTATTACTGTATTATTATTATTATTATTATTATTATTATTATTATTATTATTATTATTATTATTATTATTATTAATAATAATATTATTATTGCTGTTTTATTATTGTTTTATTATTATTATTATTATTATTAATATTATTGCCGTTTTTATTATTGTTTTTTTATTATTATTATTATTATTATTTTTATTATTATTACTACAATAATAAATAATAGTTTTGTAAATAATAATAATAAAAAACAACAACAACAACAACAACAACAAACAGGAACAATAATGATGATGATGACGATGAGAATAATAATGACAATAATAACAGATATAATAATAATAATAATAATAATAATAATAATAACAATGATGACAACGATGATCATAATAATAACAGATGTAATAATAATAATAATAATAATAATAATAATAATAATAATAATAATATATTATTATTATTATTATTATTATTATTATTATTATTATTATTATTATTATTATGTCTGTTATTATTATCATTGTCGTCGTTATTATTATTATTATTATTATTAACAAAACTATGATTTATTATTTTTATTATAATAATAACAACAACTATTATAATTGTTGTTGTTTTATCATCATCATCATCATCATCATCATTATCACTGTTAATATTATTATTATTATTATTACCATAATAAATAATATTTTAGTATCTATTTTTATTTAATAAATATTACTTTTAGGTAAAGAATATATATATATATATATATATATATATATATATATATATATATATATATATATATATATATATATATATATATATATATATATATATATATATATATATATATATATATATATATATATTTAAATTGCTATTGCTGTTGTTGTTGTTGTTGTTGTTGTTGTTTATATTATATTGAAATCATAATATATTTGTCTTACAACTTATTGCACAGTAAATTATAGTTTTAATAAATATTTTAACTTTTACTAAAATTAAGATGCATGATGGTGTTGAATATTATTTTTATTGAATTAATATTTTAAGTTACGTCATGATGTGAACAAAATAATCTTCATCAAAGTAATGATTTTATGAATGACTCGTAAAGAAAACAGACAACAAGGAAAAACTGAAAAAAAAAACTGACCAGAACATCTAATTCTTTCCAAAAATAAAATAAATAAAAAAATTAGGATAAACTCTTCTCACCCTTTCCATGAAGTCAGGCCAAATTCATGCTGTTGGGAGGCCAATTGATTGTCAAGGGAGGAAAATAAGCCCAGTGTGGAGAAATCCAGAAGTAAAGAATGATCCCCCCTGCAGAACAGATAATTACAATAGAGCTGTACGTGCATGAAATGTCATCATGCCTCTGAAAGAATGATGGCTATAATTACTCAACCCACAAACAAACAAAGCCTCCAAGGAATTAAAATCCTCAAAGGAAGTCCGATGAACAATGGAGATGAGAGATAGGAAATGAAATCAAGCCACAGGCCGGAGTTTAAAAAAAATGGTTGCGCAGGAACACCAGGAAATGTGACAGGTAGAGTTAAACGTGAAATGTTCCGATTACAAACAGAGGTGCCAGTTAATTGAATTCTGATCCAATTACATGACTTGCAGGTTCAATTAATTAGGCTAAATGAATCGCAACTGATCACATACAGACAATATTTGTTTTAAAACCTTATATCAGCATTGATATGTGCAAGAACCTGATTTACAAACCATTCACAAAATTATCTTTCCTCCACAGATAGGATAGGCATTTTTCATATATTTTTTTTCAAAATATTATGTCAACATATTAATTTGCTTAAAATATGTTTAATGAGAAAGACATTTTTTTAAATAATTAATATTTTAATTAATTAAGCAGTACCCACAATAACCCACAATACAATGTTTCTTTTTTTTGTGGTTGCTGAAAACATTTAAATATGCAATAACACAAACGTAGCTACAAGAGCCATAAAAGCAGGCTGTACCATATAGAAAATGCATTTACACTGAAGTTTACCCTGTTTCACTTTGTGTTTGTTGATCATTGTGCAGATGAACACAACCAGGTGAATACTGGCTCTTTATTCTGTTAACAATGAGGTAGATTTCAGCGAAAATGTGATTTAAACAAAGTGCTTTTTGATGTAACAGAAGAACTAAAAAGGCTGGCTTATGCTTTAATTGATGATATATACAGTACATGTGTACAATTAAACAAAACTACAACTGACACTACAATTTTAAACCATAAAGTGTAGGATCTGCTGCTTTATCCAATTTACCATGACTTCAGTCAATGACATATAGACACAGAGCACATTTAGGCCACACCCACACCTAGCACATTTAGGCCACACCCACATTGGGGAAAAAAAAAACACTCTCCATTGACTTTCTATTATGGAAAGCTGGCTTGTTGTTTGTTACTTACAACAAAAAAAACAGAACAGCATCTAAAAGCTGCTATGTGAAAATGTGTACATGAGCACACGTGTACACAAAACAAGCAACAACAACAAAAAAAAAAAACAGAACTAAGGTTTTTATAACTGGTAAACCCCCAAAAATGTGTGTATAAGTACACAAAAGTGGGTACAGGCAATAATATGTGCATCGGCAGGAATATAAGCATCAGCAGGACTAATGGATAAATTGTGAGACCCATCCGTAATTTTATGTTTTTTATTTTTAATAAATCTGCGACAAATTCAAAAAATCTTTCACATTGTCATTATGGGGTATTGTGTGTAGAGTTTAGAGGACATGAATGAATTTAATTCATTTTGGAATAAAATGGAAAAAATGTGGAAAAAGTGAAGCACTATGAATACTTTCTGGATGCACTGTACATTTGAAAGTGCTATAGCTACAGTGGCTAGAATAGCTAACAGGTTTTCCAAGCATCGTTTTATAGCAAACAAAACAACAATCAAAAATAGTTAAAATAATCCTAATTTAAATGAATGATCACTGTTAATGTAATTAACACTTTCCAGTTGCCAATAAAAAAATACAGCTAGTATGTGTTAAACACTCTGTACTGCACTTGTTCTGCACCAGGACTACTTTTGTAGTCATTTTTGGGGGGTTGACATTATAAAATCTTAATTCTTCTCCTTTTTTACGTTTTTACTGTATACCTTAGTTCTGTTGTTGTGCTGTTTAAGTCAAAATTGACAAGGCAGCTTTCTGCTATAAAACGTGATTTTTATGCTTGTGTTTACGATGCTTTGTTTAAACTGTATTCTCAATGTAAGCTTTACTATTTTCAATGCTAACTTTTGTGAGTGAATGTCAGGCTCAAGACTTCCCTAAACCCATCCTAACCCATGAAAGCAACAATGGACAGCTGTCTTTCATCATTCAGCAAATCAATAATGACATTCCAATGTTTGAATATAGAAGATTCCTTGTAATAAATCAATGTTCATTTGTTATTTGTCATTTGCTATTTGTCACCTATGGTATCATTTAGTATTGATGTAGAGATATTGGATTCTCTTATCGTTCCAAATCCAAAATAAAGCTTGCTGTCCAGACTGTCCTGGAAGTAATCAGGATTTTTATTTTTTTTTTACCAAGGCTGTGGATTAAAAATAATCATGTTTTAAATCATGTTTAGTTTCTTGCAAAGACTGATCGCTTCATTTTATAAGACCTTGATGTATCGTCAGGAGCCACATTTACATTATTATTTTGTTTTGCCTGTATGTGTTGTT
Organism: Danio aesculapii; assembly: GCF_903798145.1. Taxonomy (NCBI): domain Eukaryota; kingdom Metazoa; phylum Chordata; class Actinopteri; order Cypriniformes; family Danionidae; genus Danio; species Danio aesculapii. Next base: position 41,222,265 of record NC_079443.1, read on the forward strand.
TCAGAAAAAGTCACCTAGTGGATGGCTTATTGAGGGTGAGAAAACAACAGCAAATTTTCATTCCTTTATCACACGCAGCTGCAGTATATCCACAGAACTGCCCATGTAGTATCACTATGACCATGAACATACTTTTAAAGAGATCTGAGGATAATCTGTGTAACATTGCATTTTCATTACTGGCAGCGGTTTACATTTTGCAGCATTGAGAGCATTCATTAGCAAAGCGACACATATTACTTTGCTTAATTAAATATAACATGTCATTCTTCATACTAATGCGTCAATTTAGAGTAATGCATTTGGTGTGGAGGATGAACATCTGGCCATTAGCAAGTTTGGCTGAAAATCAATTACTGCTCACAACAGCAAGGCATGGCCTACCCATAATCCCATCTGTTTAGATGAGTCCCACAGGGCCAGTTCACATACAGGAGGACACAAATCCATCAAACTTTCATCATTCTTTCTTAGCGAGGAGCTGGAATCAGATACTGCCAACCAAAAAACATCAAGGTAGAATCAATGACAATTATATCACCTATAAAGATCATCAAACAAGTCCTAAGCATGTCAGGCTAACATATTTGCATACATTTATGCAATTGTGGTTGTCACCATGGTGTTGGGGGTAATGCGTTATAAATAGCGCATGTTATGTAACAGTATTACTTTTTTAAAAGTAACTAGTAAAGTGATGCATTACTTTAAAAAATAACAAATATTATTTAAGTTACTTTTAAAAAACGTAACGCGAGTTACTTTTTACCTTTATTGGCTTTTTAAAAAATATATTGCTAAATAAAAATTTCCTTTATCACATTGAATCACACACTGAATGAGAAGGGAACACTCATCCTCGTCAGGTCTCTTAATTCACAGCAGATGAGTCAGCGTACTGTTCTTGTAACTGAATAACTTAGGATATTGGTTTATTTCAAGTCAGAGGAGGTATCTGGCATGTCAAAATGTAAGTACTTTGTGCTTAAGTAATTACTGGATATTCAAACCATTTCACAACGATTCAGTTCAATTTGGTGAACTGGTTTGATTAAAGATTCGGTTAAAACAAATTATTCATTTGCTGATCACCTATCATCACAACAGACGGTTAGAAATGAAAACAATGACAGGCCGGAGATTTACATTTTTACAATGGATTCTTGTTATTTTGAACTCGAAGAAAAGAAGTGCAAGAAACACGACATCAAGAAAAAAAAATCCAAATCTCAGCACTACACCAGCACCGCGCCTCCAGCTGACATCAGTTCACGGTCAAAAAATGGTTACTGCTTTTATTGTTGAGGAGATGCAGCCACTGTCCGCTGTAGAAGCAAATACATTTTGTAATATAAGATTTTTTTCTATTTTAGGAAATGATTTATATAATTGTTAAGGGCACGTAAAGCATTTTATTCATTGCATGAAGCTCAAAGATTAATTTTGATTTGGGGATTTTTTATCGTCTCACTGTTCATTTTGTTAAACATTTTGAAGGTTTAAAATCTGTTTTTGCCATTATTTCATGTTAGTACTGTTAGCAATCTTTATCTCAATGGACATTGAATTTACTTAACTAATAACACTAAACACTCAAATGAAGCAAACATTACTTTATATGCTTTCATTAATCTGTATATACAGCATGTATGGCTCTGGGCTCAGAAAGTTCTCAATATATAATTTTATCATACATTTTTTAAATGAATGTGTAGGTTATATAGGTGGTTGTTAAATGTGTAGCTTCTCTTTAAAAAGGAGGAAAAACATCTGCAAGTTCTGAAAGAGAACAAATCTCAGCCAGGTAAGGAAAAGTAATGCTAAAGTAACTCAAAAGTAATATAACACACTGCTTTCTATAAAAAAGTAAAGCAACTAGTTACTTTTGGGGGGGCAATAACTCAATATTGTAATGTATTACTTTCAAAAGTAATTCTCTCCAACACTGGTTGATTTTTTAGATTATTATCCATGTCTCTTCAACTAAATTTGGTTGGCAATTCTCCTCTTAGAGCTTAGTCCTGCTTTGTAAACACAATGGCATTCAACAACCAAATGGTAAATGCAAGCAATGACTAAAATAAATAAATAAATAAATCTAGTGTGTAGAGAACTGATGTAAAAAAAAAATAAAAATAAAAAAGTCATTTTATTTTTTGACTGGTAATGATTCTCCCAAAATATAATAAAACGAGACAAAAGAAAAAAAATTTATGGATTTCTGTGCTTTTATTTACATTTGAACAAACCAGTGCCATGTGCAAAAATACTCATACCTTTCTTGACCCAAGTAGCAAAAAATTCTGGCCCAGAGTTGGCATAAAGCTGGCACAGCAGGCATTCATCCGGCACTGGCATACAGAAAGTGGGCCACATAAGACTTGTGCCAGATATCAAATGTAGTATTTGGCCCAGACGTTAAAAATGTATATGTGGGCCACATACGTTTGGCCTATCCTGACCCACTTTTAAAATACATTTAAATTATTTTTGAGTAAAGAAAAAAAAAAATTCTACCAATCAGGTCGCTTAAAGATAAAAGCGCATCCATAAAGCAAATCCTTCATGGGTTGATCAAATTGATTGCAGTCGTGACTTGGCTGAGACTTGTCCCAGATATGGTCCATATTTGGCCTTTGTATTGAAGCCAGACTTGGCCCAATCATGTACTGTAAGTCACTGCGGCAGGTGGACCAAGCAAAAGCTGATTGTGTGATCTGGGTCTAAGAATTTTTTTTTTTTTTTATGTGGGAATAATCAACAGAAAAGCCTGTAAGCTAACCAGCTTTTTGCACGTCTCCAATGGCATTTTTGCTCACTCATCTTTAGCGATGAGCTCCAACTCTTTTAGATTGGAGGGTCTCCTTGCCATCACCCTGACCTAAAGCTCCCTCCATAGACTGTCAATTGGATCAGTCAGGACTCTGGCTGGGTCACTACAAAACCAGTCATTAGGGTGCATTGAGATGTATGGATCTTCTATAAGTAGAATAAATAAGTTACACTGATCCATGGTTTGTTAGGGAAGGACAACATTTGGCAGAGCTACAACTATTTGCATATCTGGACATTGAGGGTTAATAAAAAAAAATTTGAAAAAAAATATTGAAAAAAAAATTGAAAAATCGTCAAATTAAAATGTACAAATTAAGCTCTTAGTAATGCATATTACTAATCAAATACGAAGTTTAGATATATTCAAGGACGAACATTTACACTGTTCAAGAAAGATGATCTTCACTTAGTCTAATGTTTTTCAGGACTATTTTGACCAATGATGTGGGATATAAATATATATTTGAGAAAAATACATATACTCTTACATTTATAAATTAATTTAGAAATATGTAAATATTCTGACCTGACATTTAATTAAAACATATAAAATTACACATCCTCAATGCCCATATTCAACCAGAAATCCCCATTTGATTGTCTTAGGCTCCTTCCTCCTTCTTTCCCAGGGCATTTAGCATGTTAAATTTCATTATATTTGAGGCAAATATTCATATCTAATACTAATTTTGTCTCTCCCAGACTCCAGTGTTTGCTCATTGTAATTTGATCCCGGTCTATTAACAGGTTCAATGATGACTGCTTATGAATTGTTTAACATCCCGAAATGAAAAAGATGACTGCCTTGTAAAAAAAAAAAAAAAATACCCCAGTTGGAGACTGAGCCAGATTGTACATTACCATCATGGGAATTAGACAAAAACCACCATTCATCCTTCAACTGATACAGCACAATAGACAGAGATAGCAATTAATCTGCAACATTTTGAAATGTGACATTATTGTCCAAATGACAAAAACAGGGGGTCTAAAGCAATATAGGTGCTCAAAGAAAAGAGCATTTAAATGCAAATAATGCTAAAACAAATGCTGGCGGACTTGCACAGGTGTTTCAGCATTGTGTCAGACACTAAACTGAAGGTTTCCATCTGGCTTTGTGCAGGACTCTTTGTGGCTATTCAGTCATGAGCTCTTCTACAACAAAACCCTACAACTAAGCCTAAATCTCCAGATGATTGAGTAAGGATGTCAGAAGGCCAGGGTAGTGTCCTATTTTATGCAGCAACATAATTAGTATAGTAAGAATTGGACTTGACTTAGGGCCAAGGCAAATTAGCATGCACTCCAGTGTTAATTTTGGCAGCATATTTTCATTTAGTTTTAGTTTGTTTTTTTTTACTAAAATGCCATTTAGTTTTAGTCACTTTAGTTTGTGTGAACTAAACATCTTGTCATTTTAGTCTAGTTTTGATCAATGAAAATTTGACATAGATTTTCTTGATTTTTTTATTAATAATTAACCTTACAATCAATGTACTGTACTCCATCACAGTGTTAATTTTAACAGCTATTTTTGATTTAGCTTTAGAGTCAATCCCAATCTACCCCTTAGCCCTTCCTCTTGGGTAGGGGTGTCCCAATTCTCTTTACCTTGAAGGCGTAGGATTATGGGGAAGGGCCCTTAAAACTGAGTTTTTCCAGGACCACACTTGAAACCAAGGGGTACAAAACTTTCCCCGAATACACCAGCTACAATAGCAACATGGCTGCACACGCGAGTCAGGAGATGCACAAATTGAAGTATTTTTTGTTATTATTAATTTTACATCAAACAAGCATACGTTTTAATACATTCATAACGGCGTTTATGTTTTACGATCACACTTTTTATAATAATAAAAAAATAAATAAAATAAAAACGTATAATCCATAATAATAACTCCTGTATAGTAGTCCCACAACATACTTTCAAATCTGTCACTCGGTGACACTCGAATTCAAGGTCATAAACTTAATGAACTACTAATTAGCTGTTTATTAATAGTTAGTAAGTTGGGTTTAGATTTTGGGCAGTATTAGGGATGCAGAATAAGATTATATTTTATAACTACTAATGAACAGTTAATATCTTAATAACAGGCAGATAATACACCAGTGGTTAATAGCCTGAATTGTGACCTAAACTAAAAGGTTAACGAAACTGCTTATCAGTCTCTTCTCAGTCATCCAGGCCTTCATAGTTTTAGTTGATGAGAATTCATTGTGTTTTTGTCAACTTTTATTCCAACTGCGGTTAACAGAGTAATTTTAAATAAACTATTTAGATGTAGTTTATATGTAAAAAAAATTGTCCCATTATACTAATTCCCTATTTTAAACACTTAAAGGACCATACACTTACAGACTTTGAAATAATCACAAAGACAAGACAAACACTAGCAATCACTCAGGATCACACACACTAGAAAACATGCTACAACAGCATAACAGCATGTGATTCAGATGATTTAAGGAACACTTTACAATAAGGTTGTATTAGTTAATGTATTTACTAATCTGAGCAATAAACAATACCACCCGCTTTGAATGTTATCACTCGATTGAATTGGCATTTTCAGTGGTTATCGGCTGATAGATATGGGCCAGTAGGGGCCTTCTGCACATACTGGTAGCCTCAGAAGGCTGTTTTTATCCATCCACATGGCTTAAGTCAACCATGGATTTTTAATGAGGAGGATGTCTTGTGGTACCCAGACACTTTAACATAAAAGTTTGGTTACAGTTTATTTTAAGGTGACGTAGTTACAGTGTGTCATAGTTGTCAGGTGCATGCGCTCTGTCTATTCATGTTTGTTGTTGTCATGTAGGTCTGTGTTGTGGCTTCCATGTGCTCCAATGTGTGCTTTGTTTACATCACGTGATCAGCGGGACTCTCCGCTGTCGCCACTGGCTTGCATGGTTCGGGATCTGTAGAGCTGCGCATCGTTGGATTTGCTCTTCAGTGTTTGGACTCTCAGTAGTGATTATTAAACCACACTGAACTGAGCTCAACTGAACTGAACTTAAACACTACAAACTGAATTACACTGTTCCTATTTACTGTGACCTTTTATGTGAAGCTGCTTTGACACAATCTACATTGTATAAGCGCTATACAAATAAAGGTGAATTGAATTGAATCAGCAGTTCCAGCTGAAGGCACTTAGCTCACCTATTTAAGAAGCCAGGACATCATTGTCAGTTCATTACTCTGTTTTTATGATCTCTCTGTGTCTTGTCAGGATTGGCTTGGGTTGGCCTCCTAGATGTCCTGTTGTGATTCCAGCTTCTAAGACTTTCGTCCACACTGCTTTCGCTCACTGTTTGCTTATGTTGCACTCTTTATTGTTAAAATAAACTCACTTGCACTTTTGACTTTAAATCGTTACCAAAACATAACGTGACAGTATAACTATTCATTTATCTACAGAGTAGTAAAATTATTTAATTACATGTACTTACTACTGCATATGGTTGGGGTTAAAATGTGGGTTAGGTTTAGTTACATATAAGCATGAATATTTTATTGTAATAATTACTACAGTATGTGCATAGAACGTGTAACAATTTAACCTTAAATTAAAGTGTAACCAAAAAAAGGAAATTTGATTTCATGACACATGCATACAATAAGATTACTAAAAGAACATATTAAGGAAATCCTGAATAGTGTAGCACAAACGTTCGTACGGGGTAATGAAGCAGAAAAGCAAATGTGCAGGACATGTCATTTGATGGTATCACACTGTGCAAAATGTGAATAGCACAGTTTCTACTGTGGTACTGCTTGTTCATCTTTTCTTTTTTTCTTCTTTGTGAGAATAAAAAGCCACATGAAGCTTTTTGCCTTCAGAGCTTGACCACTATGTCAACAATCAATCAGTTCATCCTCCAGAGAAAAGAGTTGCCCAGTGTTGCCCTGCTGCTGAGATAGACAATTTGTAAAGTTTCAGTGAAACCGCTTGCAGTGGGATCTATAATTACTTGTCTTGTTCAGAAATAAAACTCCCTTGCTTTCAAAAAAAAGGAATTTCCTGTGTTGTACAAAAATCATTTTTGAAGCTTGTGAATGTTTTACTCAATACGGCACAATGGGACCTGTAAAAACTTGATGTGAATGGCTGTTTCAAAGTAGCTTATTGACATTTTATACACTGTATGCGGCTGAATGAAAGTGAAAATCCAATTCCTTGGAACGCTGAATATCAAGAACACATACCAGAAAGAAAAACAAAAAACAAAACACTAATTTAGATAATTCCGTATGTGGTGCGATTATTTTAAATGTTCATATTTTATTTATTGTGGTCAATTAAATGGATCATGTAATGTTTTAAAGGGCACCTATTTTACCCCTTTTACAAGATGTAAGATACGCTTTTGGTGTCTCTAGAATGTGTCTGTAAAGTTTCAGCCCAAAATAACCATCAGATAATTTATTATAGCCTCCAGAATCTGCCTATTTTGGTGTCTGAGTAAACTGTAGCTGTTTTTGTAACCTGTGGCTTTAAATCCAAATGAGCTGCTTCTCCCCACTCACCATTCTCATGTGTGTGTCTGCTTCTCATCATGCGTTACATCAGATAAACAGCACACTGACAGACAGACTTGGATGAAGCTGAAATACAGCTCATTAGTCAAAAATACCAAGTAAGTTTATTTGATGTATTTGTGGTGGAGTTTATTCAAACCTTTCTGAAATGATGAGTCTCATACAAATGCCGTTTGCAGTACACACACACATATATATGCACGTTTACTGACACCATGCGGCTGTGGTGATTATAGCGTTTGAGAATTACATAGTGATTTTATTGTCTTTATTAGAAATATGCTGTTTTAAACTTATAAAACTTCACAGCTAGTTGTAACAAATATAATAATCCCAGTTTATTTACAACCAAATGTTCTGTGGACGTGTATACATGTTATTATAGAAACATGGCGCCAGTCAATGAATTTGGTGGGCGGTGAAAACGTCACGTTGCGGTGGGCCTCAAAATCACTGGGATTTGGATCATCTTTTAACCTCAGGAAATTTTTAAAGACACTTGTTTGGTTTGTATCACTCTAATATGACAGTAGACACTATACATACAGACAGTTCTGTCCAAACAGCTTAAAAAAAGTTGATTTTCAGTATATGCACCATTTAATATTAAGGAATAATCCCTAATTATGATATTGTGCAAATGAACCCCAAAGAGAAAAACACATGCACAATATGTAATAAAAACAACATTAGGACAGTGCTGTTGCTACATTAAATATGCATGCATGTCTAGAATGTATTAGTCTAGCATGGTGAAAATCTCAGTTTAGATGTCAGTTTAAAAACCACTTGAGTTTATAAACTTACTATTAACGTTTAAAGCCTGAAATAACAATATTTTGAGTTAAAAAAACAAAAAGAAAAAACAGTTTACCTCTTAGCCAGCATCAGGACGTGGACACACTGGGGCGCTGTTTTTGCACATTTCAATTAAATTCATCTTTATTTTTATAGCGCTTATGTAAATTGTGTCGAAACAGCTTAACATAGAAGTTATAGTAAATTGAAACTGTGTCAGTCCAGTTTACGAATAGGTTACATCAAAAAGAACATGAGTAATATTGACATCAACATTGCATCAGTCTAAAGCTACAACCCTCAAGCAGCCATTGTAGGTAGTTGTTTTTCAATGGGAAGCTTATAAATTAGTTTAAGTTGTACAAAAAAAATGCTTATTAGATATGGAGTACTTATCATCGTAATAAGACACACACGCATTCATTGCTGTACAACACGGTTTTTGAAGCGTAAGAGTCCTCAGAAAAACATGCCATCGAGCACATTTAGTCCACCGACACAATATTGTTGCAATATAAATGGCTATTCATTTGTTTATTTCAATGTTTCTTCTGGAGACCTCTTGTTTACATTGTTTACTACGCTACTCACAGGTAAAAATGGCATCATTGTAGTAAAAAGCAAGACAATGATGGGGTAAATTTAGATTTTTTTAATAATGTTTATAAAAGAAGTTTCTTATGCTTCATTCAGATTCATGTTTGATAAATGAAAACATTTGAAAACATTACAAATGCCTTTACTGTAACTTTTGATTAATTTAATGCACTACAATTGTATAGCAGAGTTAATTTCCTATTCTGCTCAAAATAAAAAATGATAGATGCTTTATGATGTGAAACTGAAAATGTCATAGTTAAATAATTTTAAACCTGTACATTATGCATCTACATTTAATTCCAATGCTAATCTAATTATAGATTTTTTTTTTGAGAGGTGAAGGAAAGTTCAGCTTTAAATGCTCAGTATTTTCTCCCATGTTTAACAGTGAAGTTCCCTTCAGCTAGATCGTCCTAAGTTCGTCTTGAAGCCGAGCAACTCCAACGCATAAACAAAGAGAATGTTCTAACATGCACGATAGGTTTCATCCCAAGACACTGCAGCTTCGCTTGGTAATTTCACACATTTTGCCTACAGGATTCAACCTGAAAGGCTCCGCTGGACTTCTCAGGTCAGAGGGCAAAAGCTGGACATTAAAGAGGTCTTCAAATTGTTTTACTTTATAGTAAAAGGAATAGTAAAGAAGTGGGAGAAAGAGAAAGGGAACTTAATAAGGACATCAAGAATCTAAATCAGTAAATGTTGGACACATTCATATATTTATGGATTTTAAAGATTACTGTAAACAAGTGTTAAAATAGTGTGAGGAATGCAAGGAGGGGCCACCCAATGGCCCAACGCATGTAGGTCTGGAAAGCTGGTTTAAATTACAGTATTGGAATTTATTTACTATTAAACTCTAGCTACATAATAACAGTGACTACAGTCTGACTTTCAAGCAGTGAAACTAAATGTAGACAGTCTCAATGCACCCTAGCTCCCGTTTCTTTTTTTTTGTTTTGTTTTGTTTTTGTTTTGTTTTTGAAAAATGTCTCATGTTTGTCATTACGTTTGATGATTTGGGTCAAGTGATTCATATTTCGTGCTTCTGAACTTCAAGGTGGCTTGTGGGACTATTCAGGACATGAACGTTTCAGTGTGCTGTTATAATTGTGCGATTGAGACAGCACTTAAAATAGCTGGTGACCCAAGCAGTCCACTGACTAATGAACAAGAATGCTGACTGAGATGTACCCAGTGTTTATAATTAGAAACTGATGATAATTATTGACTATGCATAAAATGTATTTTTAATATTTTTAATCAAATGTATATTATGGACCATTGGACCCAATGTCACGCAGGGTCTTGCGCTATTTGTTTGCATGTGCCCACTGACACAAACTTCTGTCTGAAAAATGCATGCAGAAAGCCAAATATAAGACAGCACATTTTGGCATAATAAACTAAGTTCTCTTTCAAGAGTTCACTTAGCTGATGATTAATTATAAGCTTGTTTGGCATGCTGTGCCTGGAGAGAGCCCTGGGCTCAAAAGATCCTCGAGCCCGGTGCTCCCTCCCAAATTTGAGCTCAGGTAGATCTCGAGAACTCCCCTGCTGTGGTAGCTAATGAACAGATAGTGATTGCTCTTAAGAGATAACTACTTACTAGAAGCATGTTTATGGTGCCGATTTGGTTTGGTCAATTAACTTAAGTTTCATGTTTTTGGACAGTGGGAGGAAACCGGGGAACCCGGGAAAAACCCACGTGAGCACGGGGAGAAAGTGCAAACTTTGCACAGAAACATCTGCTGGTTTGGTAAAGCCTGGAACCAGAGATGTTCTTGCTGTGAGGCAACAGTGCTAAGCACTGGGCCACCGTGTCACCCATCTAGGAAGGAGGAGGAGTAGGGGTGGAAGGGGATTCTTCAAAACGAAGATAGCAGTGGAATGTAACCAAGGGTATTTGTAGTAGTTTAGGAGTCGTCAGATTGGTGCATTGAGAATTGGATAATGCGGATCCAGCCGCTAGCAATCATAAGCACGTGATCCTCTCGAAATTAGTTTATAAATAAACTTCACTTCATGTGTAGATACACACATGGTTTTGTCAAAAGCAAAGATGCACACCGGTCCAGTCCGGCTATACACTTAGCCACTCTAGTGCCCCAATTTACATGTACATGAATGTAAATAGTTGGCAACAAAAAGACATGTGCATCAGTTTTCACCGAGTGGTACTGTATGGTACATTTTTATAGTCCTACCACTTTTTGGGTTGTTGCATTTGCAGGGTTATATGTAGCATGTTGTTTTTGAACCCAAATACAGACTAAATGTATGCTGTGTGTAGTTTATCTATAATTGGTAACATATCAGAGACTGTTATTTCAATTTGGAATGTTGTGAAGTGTTGTGAATAAAAACACATGACTACAATGGATGCATTTCAAAAAAACAGTGATTACTGATACGAAGGAAAAATTTCAGAGTGGACTTTGTGCTCTGTAAATTTGCAGATATTTTTCCAATCTGCGAAATTATACACTAAAGAAAGCTGGAAGTGCAAGAAGTGTATTAGGGACCCCTGCAAATTAGCATGGGTACAATAAGAAGCACTAAAAAAGTGCTTTAAATAATGCAAATACAACAACCAAGAAAGTCTTCAAGGATTCCTTGAAAATAAAAATTATGTAAATGTATTTGACAAAATGAGACGGAGGCCAAAGTCAGATGAATAAAAACAAATTTGTGGAATAATAACAAATGCGAAAGTCAGGCTCAGCTGCACTTTTTACCAAGTCACTTAAAAAAAACCTCTCGAAACATCTTCAGTGTATTGATTGTTTTCACCGGTTTTCATAAATTTAAATAATAATTTGAGGGTCTTCTAGACAAACATGACGGTGAAGCGGGACTCTCCATCACCTGTCAGCTAAATCATTATTTCACCTGTATGCATCCCTACCTCAATGAAAGACACTGACATCTCATCAAAATCTCATTCCAGTCTCGTGTATCCTCCTTATACATTTTAATGATTCAGGCGTAGATTATTCCACGTACAATGCAGTTAAACAAACTTCATTTTTTCCCCCCTCCTATTGCGGCAATTCCGATCACTCAAGAACAGCAAGTCTTTTTCTTTACACTGATGATAGCTTGCGGAGCGTCCCGATGGGTCCTTCTATCAGCAAGGTGCTCGTGTTTGGTATGCTGGTGGGTGAATCTTTTTTCGAAACAAAGCTTCTATTCAGGTCCATTACTGCACCATTGATTTTCGCTCTAGGAGGTGGGCAGGGACTCCTTACTGAATATTTATGAATGCACTGTCTCGGGCTGCATGGAAGAATTACAGGGACAAAGGAAATGATTTTGAAAGTAATTTCAGCAACTTGGACTGACCAGGTAAGAAGATAAAATAATAACCGTATTAAAAGGTATATGATGAGGGGGAAAAAAGGGTAACATGAATATAAGTGCTGCTGGTCAATCATTGTACTGTGCATGCTGGTGAATCTACCAGGCTTAACTATATACCCTGCCTACCATGGTTATAATAGTTTTGGATTTTTCATTAGTTTTAGTTTCTATTTCTTTTTGACTTTTTGTTTTCAACTTCAGTTAGTTTTAATTACTAATAATAATAAAATTTATTAGTTTTTATAATTAGAAATTTAGTTTTTTGTTTGTTTTTTTATAAATAGAATATTTGTTAAGTGTAGGATTCAAAATCATCAGAATATTGTATAATAAACCAAACTAAACTAAAGATACATTTTTGAGACATGTATTCAGAGGACACATGAACACTACTATCTACCACTACCATCTACCCATCCTCAAATTCAAATACAACAGCCTACAACAGGGCTATTCAATTGGCGGCCTGCAGTTGCAATAGCAAACATGTTGTGTTGTGCGGTAGGACGTCAAAGTCCAAAAATAGAAAACTTAACTTTTATCATTAACCACACTGCTTTTAAAGCCAACCGCATATGTCTTTGGCTAAAAGGGAGCTGTATGGAGTAAGGACCTAATTAAAAATTCTCGACTCTGCAGTTCTCATGTTATATGAGGTAAGTTCACGCTATGCTAAATCCTACACATTACTCATTTATGATTGCAGCAATGATTTCGGCAAAAACAGTTAAATATGTTTAATTGCTGTCAGAACGCAGTTTTGCTTGTTGATAATTACCCAGGCCTTGTACAGTTCCGTCTTCTTCGCTTATCTTTGGCTGGGCAGAACCTTGGTTTTTCAACCGATTCAAAGATTCGAATGACATGCCTTGTGTATTGTATAGTCTTTGATACAGCACGAGCAACAGCTGAAGGCTGTGCAGAGCGTAGATCACCCGACATTAAGTGAGTGGTGCGAACAGCCGAAAACATTTGGATACTTAAACGTAAAGGCTTCTCAACGCTGAATTTCTGTTGCACAGGACGAACTGCTGCAACTAAACAAAGTTATGCCACCTGTGTGCTAGTTTAAAGTTCCATGTTTATACACCAAGGCTAATACGCACGCACACTGGATTAACTATAGCAGCGGGCCATTCACATATCACGTTTTTTTCCGAGTTCGTTATTTCCAATGTAATATATGCCAATGTGTGAGTACAAGCGGAACAGTTTATTTAAATACTTAGCTGAT